>NW_010100215.1:0-29286 GCF_000699245.1 Pterocles gutturalis
GCACGTTTATTGGTTGGCACTAGATTACAGCCTACACTCTCATCAAACTTGCATCCACAAATTATTATTTTTTTTTTTTTAAATCTTTCAGAGACAGCGACGACCTCCCCTCGCACACAGCTCAGACAGAGGGACACCTCGAGAAGGGAACCCGCCAGCTTCTGCACGGCAGCACAGCCTCGCACCATCTCAACATCTGGCTCAAAACACACCGAGACTCATCGCAGAACAGGGTCGGGGGGTTGTAACGCCAGCAGAGCTGTGTGGGGTGGTTAGAGAGCCCTCCGGTCTTTCTGGAAACACTAGGGATGAAAAGGGTAAAATTACACAGGGAGCTATACCTGCCAGCCACGACCATGCAGGAGCAAGAGCACCTGCGTTATTCATTATTCTCAACTACAATCTCAGCCTCCACAAAAAGAAACTGTGTTTTCTACTGAATGCGTTTGACTTTGAACAAATGTGTCTTAAGTAAAAAGTCCAAGTCAGTAAGAAAAAGCATCAGCTGACAGGCGAGATTTCCAAAGTGCCCTTGCAGTTGTAAAGTGGTTTTGCAAACCATGTCAACGTATCGTAAAAAATCCATGTGAAGTTCACTAGATTAGAAACACAAAGCACTGGAGCGAGGAACAGAATTCTGCAGACAGAAAAATAATCCACCACAGATAATGGGAATTACGAGTCCAAAACCATCTAGAATTCACAGGGAATTAAGTATTTAACTTACTCAGGATTCATCGAAAACCAGTGACCATCTCAGGCTTCTTTTAATTCTGATAAATTACCGAGTTTGTTCTCTCCATCAGTTTTCCCTCCTCCAAACTCACTGACATTTCCCTGGGAAAGCTGGGCAGCGGCGGCAGCATCCCAAGAGCCTCCCCTGGGACACCCCAGCCGACACCACCGCGTCGAGCAGGAATCCCCGTGAGACCCCTCACCACCCTCTGCTGCTGCCATCAGCCCCCCCACCCCATGCCTGGACACTTGAACAACTCAGAAAAATATCTGCAAGGTTTAAACCCCTTTTCCCATAGGGACTGCTCACGCTGGGCAAGAAGGGTCAGTGCAGGTCCGTGCCCGGATCGCTACTGAAGTCTGATCCTTGGTCGCGAACGTGAATTCGAACGTACCAGCTCAAACACAAAAAAGAGACAGTCAAAGCTCCACAGCTTTGATCCCAGAGGTATCTCGGGGCGATAATGAATGGAAAAGCCTCAGGGCGATGTGCTTGTACCCACCAACACCCCGCTCGTGCCATTCGCAGGGGGATGTACCCTGGATTTATCCCCAACGCTCCGATGGGGTCTGGGATCCGGCTCTCCCAGCTCAGGGGTGCTGCCAGGGGAGTCTCAGGTACAGAGAGTTCATGAAAAGACTGAGCAGAAAAGGCAAAGTTATTGTTCCAGATCTTCCAATTTAATAAATAGAAAACAGGACATACAGGAAGTTCAGCAAACACTCTTGGACCTCCCAAGATTCATTTGAAGCAATTCTAGAGCCAATTTCTCAAGTATAACTTCAAAATTCTCACTTTCCCATTAAAAAAAAGAAAAAACACCCCATCAACTAGCACCAAAAAGAGATTTTACAGATCTCCTATACACATCTCCAATCCAGTTCAGTGTTCTTTTTCACCCATCACACCTCTCTCAATCACGTACAGACCTCACGACATGATACCCAGGGACACACGACATGTATCTACTCACCGCCTTCCACCCCTGGAGCCCAGTGTCCTTTCTCACTGCAATAAATTCATTCTAACACTGAGAAAAGTGAGGAACATATACATATATACATATATATGTACGTATGTATGTATGTTCTAGTCTCTAACACTGAGCCATGACGGGAGTACCCCAGCAGCGAGGCCACCCGCGTCCCCAGGCTGTGCTGCAGCCACTAGATGATGCTCTTATTAAGCAGGAAAACAGAGCCAGGAGGGAAAACCCGTCATTCAAAAGCAGGACTGGAGCAGGTGGTGAATTACACAAAGTTGTGGAGTTTATACGACAAGAGCTCTTCACGCCAGCAAGCGTCTGCGGTAACTTCATTTCTTGGTGCAAGTTTGGCCAAAGAGACCGACAGATTTCGATCCTCTCTCAAGAATCGGCACCAGCTGTAGCTTCTGCTCCGGGAAAGTTAAATATTCAAACCTGTCAAAACTCCCAGATCACCCATGTTTACCTTCCCCTGGATGCTTTACCCAGGTACAAACATTGCATCTGGCTCTCTGAAAAGCTCAAACATCTCCACTGGGGATAAATCAGTGTTTCTGAGAACGAGCAAGAAAAGCTACAGTTGTTATAACCACAAGAGGCAAACATTTGATCTATGCGGCTTCAAATATTTCGCTCTTCTGGAGCAACCAGCGTGTTGCAGAATGGTGAACGCATTTTCTGCATGGAAAAGCTGAGGCAGAGGCATGAAGTCCAGGCTAGATCTGGGAAGGGAACAGAGGATTCCTGACATTCCCTACCCACATTCTTAGCTGCTGAATATTTTGTGTCTGCACAAGGGAAAAAGCAACTCCAGCAGATTCCGATCCCTTTTAATTTTTCAGTTTATGGAGTTGGCTTTAAGGCACATTCAAGATCTCACTGAATTAAACTCCCTTCTTGCTCAACAGACATCTGGGCAGTGCCCTCAGCGTCCATCTGCTGAATAAAAAAACCCGATGCAAACGCTTCAATTGCAGCTCCTTTCCAGCTGCCACACCAGAGCTCCCACCTTCCTCCCCAGCCCCGGCTGGGCTCCCTGTACCTGCACATCGAACAGTTTCTTACAGTGCAACGTCCTCAGACCTCAGTTAAATCCCAGCAGGTTCCCATCAAGAACCAGTGGCCACTCCCAAGTACTCCTTGCACCTTACCGTCCTGAACGTGACCAAGGGACAGGGGAAAGGAACAGCAAGACTACGACAAGCCAGAAACACTCTCTCCATCTGACCCACACAGCAGCTTCAAAAACCCTCCATTCTGAAGTGCCCCTCTGTTAAAGCCCATATTTTTATCCCCTTCTGTTTGGTTTTTAATTACAGTCACTGGCTAATGAAGTTTGTCGGTAATACCAGCCTACCACTGCAGCTCTGTTTAACAGCGTTACACACGAACAAGCCAGCTGACCATCAGCAACGTCTGAATTCTCTTTTTGCTACAGGTGATGCAACTGCCCCACGCTGACTGAACAGCCTCATTCCTCTTTCACAGATTCATCTCAAGATATTCCAGCTGTAAAACCACTCCCAGGCTACATGCCTAAAGAGTTTTGACAGTTCCAAGTCGAATACATTTTCAATTAAAAAAAAATAATAAAATCTCCTTTTTAGTTTGCAAAGTAGCTGTTAACTCAAAGGAACGTTGTGCCAAACAATACACCTGGAGAGGCCAATGCCAAACCTAGAGAGGCAAACGCCAAGCACTCGTACTTGGAAGAAGTCCCTGCAGCTCTGAGCAAGGGTTTGCTGAGCTCTGCCTAACCCCGACAGCAGAAAACAGCTCAGCCAGCGCTGGGAAGAAGCAGCAACACTGCGCAAAGATAACGGAGCTGCGAGCCTCGCCAATAAGCTATTGTCCAGAATTAAACAATCCACCTTTGTGTAGGCGACCAGAAGTACTTTAACTGCCAGATTTCAGGGAGGATGGAAAAAACCCAACACCCTCCTTTCACTCTTCTCTAGATCTCCTGGGAAAAGGCGTCACCTCCCGGGCCCCGCAGCGTCTCGCAGCCAGGCGCCAACACCAGCACGCACAGCACACCCAGTAAACACTGTGGGAAAGCACAGAAAATGATAGGTGTTACTTTTCACCTAAAAAAAAAAAAAAAAAAGATTCTTCCTTTTGAAACGTGCCTTTAAAAAGCCTCAGTCTGAGCAAAGTCAAATTTGAAACCCAAACTCATTTTGCAGACACCACTTCAAGACAAAGGCGCTGGATGTTCTCTACCGCACACGATTTCCAAGCTGCCGTTAACCTATGCATCAAAAGCCCTGTTCCACCATAGCAAAACCTTATTTGAGTGGGATTTCCTACAGCTCGGTACGCACAATTTCAGCTCCACCAAGTTTAATTACACCTGGCACTCCTCTGCAGAGGGACATCCACCTGCCCCTTGAGTTCTGTGCATCAGCTCAAATCATCAGAAGGGTACGGGATGTGACAAATCCTGCCCGAAGATTCAGGCAACAGTTGCTGGAGACATTGGTACCCCAAGCGTGTCTTTTTTTCCCCTGCTCCCATGCTGGAGTCAACAAATGCCAATATACCCACAACTCAGCGCTGGCTTACACCGCCAGCTAACACTTTCCTGCCACAGCAGTACCCCAAGCCAGTGTGTTAAACACCCCCAGTGACGGAGATCCCAATTTTCCCAAGTACTTTGAGGTTTAAAAGCTCATCACGCTAAGCAGTGGTGTCTAAGTGCTGAATGCACTTCTCCCATTAAGATCTCAAAACACATTTAAAAATCCCCATGGCAGGCTGCAACTCCACTCTACGAGGATTTCTAATTTTGACACCACCAGAGGAAGTGAATCAATGTTGAAGCGTGGGAACCACTCAGAGAACCTCCATGCGCTGAGCACCCGGTCTCCCTCTTCCTCTAGCACTGGTCTCGCAACCCCAAGGCGACGCTTAGGTGCACAGAGAAATCCAGTGCTCCACTGTTTCAAGGACCAGTGATTTTCCCTCTCCTCCACACTGCAGACAGACCTGCTTCTTGCTGTATCAAGAGGTGTCCTTGGATATACCATGAGTATAGAAAGCAGCAAGGGAAAAAGTAATCTTATTAATGAAATGACTCTACTCCTAGGAGGCTGCAGAGGACACTGGAAGTTGTTTATGAGACCCCCGGGCTCAGAGGCACAGGGAAGGTCATTAACAGCAGCCATCACCACACCTGGTGTTCATCCCAGACCTGATTTCAGAGAACCGAGACAAGCATCTGAAACCTGCAAATAGAGGGCGACTTGATGAATTTGCTGCATCTAAATGAAGCATCGTTATTCCTGTGGTTTACTTGCAAATACACCAGTGCCAAGTAAGACAGAAGCTATGTCGAAAGCCAAACTACAAACATTATTCTTCAATGGGAAGCTGAGACACGTTGCAATGCCGTATTTAAGGGGTCAGGCTAGACACTGCATTGTTTGAGGTAAGAATCCCACTATCTCCAACACTAGCTCAATATAGCACCAGTTTTAGCAATGCTGGAAGCCTGAGTCTAATCCTACTGGGTTTTTTTAGCGGTCGGTCACGACAGCAGCCCTAAGCCGTTGAATGAAGTGCACTAGTCTGCACTGCGGAACCCACAGTGCGCGCCATCCTTACAACAGCTCTTCTGTCACGAATAAAGGTAGTTTGATTGTCGGTCCCAAACCAATTTGACATCATTCTGGATAAAGTCACTTACACTGCCAGGGCACACAGCTGTATCTGTTACTAGAGAAGAACCTCAGATACTGAGGAAGACGGGAATTCATGTGGTGCAGGGAGAGATCCAGGCAGCACAGGACTAAGCCCTGCTTTGAAATCTGCATCTGTGGAATAAAGGCTATTCCTACCCCAGGAGCTATTTCCAGTTAAGAAGGCATAATATCGGCCACTCAATGTTACTGTGTTAACAGCATCAATTCATGCCACATTAAAACACTTTCTCGGCACAATTTATTTTTTCTGACCGAAACAAATAAGCCATTAGCAAGTCATTAACAATATTCTACCCTAAATTGTCAGTTTAACAGCCCTGTAAATACATCTTTAGTTTAAAAACAAAAGTGTGCATGCTGTTGATATTAAAACTGCAGTTACTCTTTCAGGAGTACCAGCTGTTTTTGTTGCAAAGCATTTTCAATATACTAATCTGTACAGTAAAGACAAAAACTCAGTTGAAGGCAGTAGATGGCTGTGTTAAGTGCCACTCACCGCTCGGGAACAGCGGACTGTCTGAATTTCTTCTACACTTCCAGATACAATATTCAAGCCCTTTTGAGAGTTTGGTTCAGGCCGATCAGCACAGAGTGAGAAAGGATTGTACATTCGTCTCTAAATTGAAGTGAACTGAACTGGTGTAATTTAGGCTCAATTCCAGATGCTCAGTTTTAAGCTACTTCTTGAATAATGTCTCAGCTTTTTTCTTACATGTGGTTTTTCATGTTAGCGATCACTGGCACTGCTTTTGGCCTTGCTACTCCACACTGATGAAAGCAAGGAGAACAAGTAAAGGAACAGAATAGGATCTTAAAATAAACAGCTTCTTGCCAAACCAGCAAGGATACCATTCCCTCTTGTCCCAGGCTCCATGGATATTTCGAACAGATTTTCATGTTGTAAGTGCTCCTCGGGAAAAGAGAAAAAACTCTGGAACAGTGAGTATTTATTAGAATATTTTTTGTTAAATAAAGAGGAAGAAAAAAAAAAAAGAGTACTGCAGATTTAATTTCACATCTTGGCTATGCTCTGACAAAGGAGAAGTCACTGAATTCAGCAACTACCTCTTGTCCCAAGCCAGGGATTAATTAATGCCCCTCCCAAAACTTGTACCTGTCCCAACCCACCCCCCAGCCCCAAACCCTCCCCATTTTATTTCCCAACTAGACAACACTGTTGGCAAATCAAGACAGCATGAAAATTACATCAATAAAAACAACAACAAAAAAGTGAAGTGTGCCAATGCATCAGGGGAACTATCCTATAAGCAGTGTACTTCTCCAACCCGCAGTTCTGCTCGGGAGTCAGCTGTACCTTTCACAGAGGGAGAGTTTAAACATTTTAGGCATGCTCCATGGTGAAATTGTAAGTGCTGCAGAACCACAGGACAAGAGATTGAACACCTGAATTTTTCCCCCAGGACTTCTTTTCAGGGACACACATGGTTATCCAACCGAGGGTTCGTGCAGTAACACTCAGTAAGTACAATCCAACGCTTCAGCACAAATTACAGGTATCCAGTTCAGCACGGTGTAAGGCATGTGGACAAGAAGAGACGTCAGCAGAACGCAGCAGGATCAGCAGAACAGCGTTGGTGATTGACACTCCAGTTTGTCAGACTCTGACCCCACTTTGAATCCTCGATTCCTACCACAGACAATGAAATTCAGTTTCTATCATAGCGTTTCTGAGGCTATTTATTTTTGGCCAAGTGTTAAAAGACCAACTCCTTTTTGTTTCATGTTGATGTAAATGCAGAAACATTGTCGGAAGCTGTAGGAGAAGCAACGGAGCAGCAGGGATGTCTGCAGGTGATCAAAACTCTGCCCTCAACTTCAAGTGTCACTGCACTAAATGGGGAGATACTGAATAGGGAGTAAACTGGCCCAGCCACTAGCACTGTCACAGAATGTGTATTCTTTAAAAAAAACAGAACAAAAGGCAAACAGATTAATTACCAACCCTTCTTTTCAGAAGCAGACCAGGATTAAAAAAATTCCCGCAAAATTAAAATGTTAGATTCTCCATCTAAAAAAAGTTTATACATATGCGCTGAAAGTGACCACCACACAGGTCTGAACAGCACCTTACAGTACAGACTAAGACTTAAAGAGCTGATCTCACATTTGAAGTCTTTTGAATTAAAAAAAAAAAAGTGGCTATGGCTGGGATGACACAAACGGGACACTTCAGAACACAAGGCAGAGGTGAAACTGGCAGCCTTGCTCGCCAGGCCATGGAAGCAGTGTAACGGGAAAGGGGCACTTCATGCACAAAATGTATTTTACAAAATACATATCCAAAAAAGCAAAAAAAGCCAACAAAAAAAAAATCCCACCTTGCACTAAATTGCAGCACTCTTAACACTTGCTCTGCCACAGGCTGCTGCCCATGCCTTGTTTGATAGAGGAGGCATGTGAAAAAGGGGAGGGGGGAGGGAAATCCATGTTTCAGTCTATTTTTCAAAATTTCTCTTGTAGAGATGTCTTCAGTCATCTGATGTCAGACACAGAGCTCTCAGAGTACGTCGTGGTCATGACAGGAGTGCCGTTGTTTGCCAAACAACCTTGCCTCAAGGTTTCAAAATAGGAGGCCTGCACTGGTTTATGATACTGCAGAACTTTTATGGCATCTTCTATCTTAAACCATTCCCTTTTCCTTCCTGAGGGCAGAAAGAAAAAAATCAGTAGATGCAAGAAAACAATGTTATCCTTTCTATCTTTAAACTCTGTTGTTGATGAGCTTTCAATCATTACCACATGCACTAAGCTGCAACAATCCTTTCACTGTGTGGCAAAGCATCAGTCCAAAAGACAATGGGAAATTTCCTCTCCATTTTCTCTGATCTCGAGGGCCACCTACTCAGAACACCACACTGATGGCTCTTCCACCCCCACAACAGGTATCTGTTTAGGGCAGTACACCCACTGTCCAAACAGCCCAGTTTTGCATTTCCAAATTTAAAAGAAACACATTTATTTTGCTATTTCTGCAATTTTTATTCAAGTCAGATACTCATTTTAAGACAAGCCAAAACGACACACACCAACCACCCCCCCATTTCCATCAATTGACAAGTGAACCTCCAGTTTTGGGGGACAGCACTCATTTCTCATTTTCATTGCTACGGTGCTACTGACAAACCTCTTGTGGAAGAGGCTCATTTTCACATGGGAATCTGATTTAAACACAAAGATTTCAAAAGAATGGGGACTGATTAATCCACACTGCCCATATATATTTTCTTCTAGTCTTAGGACAGCTCTTCACGGTCTTTGCTTATTATCTTAAAGTGCAAGAATTAAATGCAAAAGTGCTGCAGAGGCAGCTGTACAGCTGAACTGACTGCTCTTGGGCCACTGAGGTTATAAAAGCATCAATTTGACGACAATTTTTTTCCTCAAGCAACCAAAGGACACACCACTGCAGCTTTTCTCAACCACTTTCACAGGGATTCCGGCTCCCAGAGGGATGCAAAGCCGACGAGTTTTGTCTGCATCAAACCAGTTAATGCTAGCAAGCACAAAGAGCTCACCGATACTGACAGAGTCCTCCCAGTTTTCCAACACTTCTGTGACGATAAGTACGTAAACATATGTCCTGTGTTTCCTGTCCCGGTTCTAGAAGGCAAAGGGAACAGAGTAAGGACAAAACTACCTACGGAGAAAAGGCAGGTAGGCACACAGCGACTACAAGTTGCAAGCGGCCTCATGATGATGCTGTGGTACCTTACGTGCAGTAATTATAGATTGTTCTCAGCTATTAAAAATTGTTGTTTTATTTTTAAATGAGAGGTCTGAAAGTATTAGTAGGGATTGCAGCCAAAAAGTCTGGTTCTGTAAGGCAGTATTTAGGGGATGGATATGCTTATAAAGCAGTCCTTCAGCTGGGAAAAAAAGAAAACCACAGGAAAGATTTTGATCTGTTTCACACAGCTCTGAAATGGTAAATAAACAACTGTAAGGAGAGCTGTGTGTGGTACCTGCTGCTCGCGGGTCTCGCTGGTACTCTCGGGTGTTACCGCACTCCCAGGAGGAGCACGCACGCTGCAGAGGCCAGGCTGGCAACGGGTGACTGCAGGTGCTAAAGGACAAAGCAGAGCCACTGCTCCCCAGCTGACAGGTGGCCTTTTTGGCAGCCAGAAAGGTACGAAGGCACCAAGAACATTCACTGTTACACTGGCGTATCGCTAATGATTTCAACTGAAGCGGGAATTGCCGATGAACGGTATCACTGAAAAGATCAGCATACGTTTTTACTTAACGGGGAGTTTGAAGTTTTCTTTCAAACAAGTTATCTAGCTTACTTCACAACAAACTACAAAAGTGATTTTTACTTCAACATAATTTTTTTTACATCCAAATTTCACAGCCCCCATGTCTGAAACTTACCTCAAAAATTCCCACTAATCTTCCTAACGTCCCTTTCACTCCAGCCTATGAGAAGTCGAAAGAGAAAAAAGCATGCTTTAACAACAGGGCAGTGCATATTTCCTTATCAGTTGTGCAGGAGCAGCTCCTTTAAAACAAGCAGCAAATGCTGTCAAATCCTGTTAATCTGAGAACAATTCAGTCACAAGAAAACAGAGACAAACGTATCACAAGCTCTAACCATCTATACATTCCCAGGAATTTCTTCTTCTTTTTCAATGCTCACACCATTTTAGATTCAATCTTGAGGAAAAAAAAATATTATTTGAGTTACTAATTGCACACCAATATACTGTGAAGGACCAGAATCTCCTGTAAAGGTTCTTATAACCTAAGCACAGACAAAACTTCCTTTGGGGTTTAGCAGTTTTGTATCTTTAAAATTATAGTTTAAGAAAATAACTTTTAAGTATGTGCAAGACATCTACATACACCATCAAAGCAACATGACAGCTACCAGGTATTCCAGGGACAGCCTGCATACATTTGAAGCGAGCTCATATAAACATAAAATACTTTGAATGTCGTAACGTGGCCTCTGCAACAGGAACAAGACTATTTTTGATATACCACCAAATGCACATAGGCATTTAAAGAAGACTTTTGAATCAAGCACAGACAGAAATCACGAGAAGATCTAAGCAACAGTTTTGTCTTCTGCTTGACTACTACCGAGGATCTTCCCACTCCATCTCATCTGCTGTCACTTCTCATACATCCACTCATCGCCGCGGCTCAGTCGCTTTCTCAAAGTGCTGCTTCTCGCCTCTGCTCTCTGGGGCTTGCATCACGCATGAATGCAAAATCCCATCCCACTCTCCTGCCCCCAGACACCTCCTTTTTTTTCCAATCCTTTACATTCCCTTCTTTTTAGGGCTGTAAACGGTTGGAACTCAAGTGCTACAGACAAGATGAGATTTTGCTCCATGACTTAATTAGTCTGAAACAACACACGCACACACAACCCAGCCATGTTTGGGAGGTAAATTCAGCTGCTGTCTCTGGCAGCTGGAACACATCCTAAACACTTCAGGAAAATAGTGTCTCTGCTCTAGATACATAGATCTGACTATGTCAGGCTTTTTTGGCTTCCCCACCCCTCCTTTTAAATTTTTTTTTTTTTAAAAGGTGTTTGGGTGAGGACAACTAAACATTTAATGATAAGACAAATTCTCTGTCCTGAGCAGCTGAGATACACCATTTCCCACTTACTCAGTATCTAACCAGCTGCTGCACAGTCAGATGCTTTCAGAAAGGAAGAACTTTTATTAATTCAAATATTTTACTCGTTTAGTTCCCAGCCTATTAAATGAACACACACAGATTCTAAACAACACAGCCAGAGCACACCTCACTATTGCTTCTAGCAAGAGCTGGTGGTAGAACCACCCCAGAAGAAAAGGATTTGTAGCTCCCCGTACCACAAGCATTTACAGAAATCTATCATTCTTTCTGTAACACGCTCCCTGACCTCTACTTCTAAGAAGCAGCTTTTCAACTGAATCTTATGTTGGCTTTGGATGCAAAATTTATTGTCTCATCAGTAATTCTGACATTCTGCTCAGCCCATAGGTGGACCACTGACGATTAACCACAAAGCTATTTCTGGAGTCAAAGAGCAATTCCATGAAGGTCAACGTACGCGTGTATGCGCACACCAGCGCGGCTGGACAGATAACTGGGGCTGACCTTTGTGGATGAGTGATTTTACCTCCTCTGAAAAACTGTTGCTGCTAACCTGGACTAATGTCTCTCAGAAGTGAACTGGAAGGCAAATACTTCAAACGAATTTCTTTCAAAGAACCCCTTCAGCAGCCTTGAACAGTGGGATTTTATTTTTTTTTTTGATGAACAGCCATACCAATCAGCCACCAGTAACACCAGGGGAAACATAAGGCTTCCACCTCCACAACATACATACATATATATAAAAATATATTAGAAGGTGAAGAGTAATCAAATGTTTCAGTTAAATAACTGTCTTAAGCTAATTTTCTTCACTCGTTCCTAGAGAAGGTTATTGAATTCCTGCTCTCCCTACTTACCTGTAGAGGCCCTGAATCAAAAGCAGGGATGTTGTTGTGATGACTAGAAACAAATTTATCTCCAGGCAACTAGCCAGACAGGAAACTAAGCAAGAACACTGCACAACCAGTCTCCCAAGCAGCTCCTTCCCAGCTCTAAAACTGTGCTTTAAGTAATACAGGCAGGTGAGGAGCCCTTCCTTCTGCTCTGCTGAAACAGGAAGGCAACAGAAACAACACTGTCTTGCGAACTAAGATCCTTCTTCTCCATTCTGCCCAGCCTTGTTAGCCCAAAAAGGCACAGACAAACATGTGCTGTAGGAAAATAACGTTGAATTATCATTAGACAACTCAAAAGAGCGCTAAGGTTTTCTTCACGTATGAATTTATCACATGTAGTAGTAAATGGCGACATAAATCAATGGTTTGATTCAAGCAAATATTGGGCTGACTTTGTAAGTCCTTACCAGAGCACCTCAACCATTACATCCTGGAGTCCAAAGGCTCTCTCATCCTATTGTACTGGTACATTGGTTTTTAAAGACAACACATAGGACACCCAACACAGACCGACTGGATTTTTATACACCTATTTTTGATAAAGCACTTAATTCCCACACAAAGAGCAAATTCACAGTCTCTGTACAATCAAGTACTTTGTTAAATGGAACAAATAAATGTGGAATTGAAATTCACACAAGCTTCTAACATAAAAGTTGCCCCAGACAGCCGAGAAAATAATCTACAGCTGTTATCACTAACACAGCAAGCTGGATAACGAACAACAAAACTGCCAGGCTCCTCTCTGGCCAAGCTCCATACCTCTCACTTTCCTCTGGGCCAGCCCCTCAGCACCCTCCTGACTCATCTCCACCGCAGGACACAACCAGCATTTTCTTGGAAAGTTAACAGCACAGTCACGGGCTCATCCAGGACTGAAGCTGGATCTAAATCTTAATTTGCACCAGCTGACTCAGGAATTTTCTCCTTGGTAGTAAAAGGATGGAGAATCCCGCGCGCTGGCGGGCCACCGCAGTGTCTGGCAGGGACAGCACAGTTTATCTGGGCACGTGTTCCCCACCAAGCATTACAAGTGCTGCACGCGGAGCCCGTGCTGCAGCCCTCAAAATACACACGTGTCCTAGGAGGACACTATTAAACCTATCAACAAGTGGCTGGAGAGCACGAGCACCAACTGTTCCATCTGCAAGTGTGAAAATAAAGCAAATTAATCAAATGCCAGTATTGCCCAGCAAGGAGCACACTCGGCTATAACAGAGGACACACAGCTTGCACAATGAGCTGCTTTTTCACTGCTCTGCAGACCCAAATCAGTCCCCAACACCCGAGGTAGTCCTCACTGGAGGAAAAGATAGATCTGGCAAGAGTGCATCAGTGTCCCACCAACAGCCAGCTGCCCCAAACCACCACACGGCTTCAAAACACTGCCGCACACCCAGAGGGGTGGGCTGGGCGTTCAGGACAAGCAACAAAAATCTGGAGGAAATGAAGCTTTACTAGTTCTGCTGCTCATGGAACAACTTGTTTTAATAAAGAAAAAATTACTGAAGACATCCAAGAACAGCAGGTTCAGGTTTCAAAGCTGAAAATAAGTTTGGGTCAGATGCAAAAAGCAGCCTGCAGCAACACCATCTGTTCCTAGGGACAGCTTTTATTTCCTTCCATCTGAGCTAAGGAAAATGTGGGTTGGAATTTCAGCTATTTTACTTTGCTCTATTAGGCTCAAAGCCTGCATCTACAACAGATTACTGCTGGGCAAGAGGACTGTGGTAAAACACCCAAACCTTTGCTCTGATATTTGCAGCACTGCAGGTAGTAAATCGCACCCATGAAGACTGCTAGCTTAGACAAGTTCTGAAGACGCCAATTACAGACCTGTTAGGCAAATCTTCTTGCTGTCTCTGCTGTGCCTCATTCCTCTAATTCTTTACTGCATTAAACTAAATGGTTTTATATTTGTGAAATAGAAATTAATGCCACGACAGAGCAAAGAACTTTAAGAAGCTGCGCTCATGTTTATGAAGTACCCAGGGTGACAGACAGCAGTGAACAGGGTCCACTATTTGCACAGAATAAATCTAGGGAGAGTTCGACACCATCACCTCAGTCATTCATCTGTGGTCCTTGCAATGTTTAAAAAAAAAAAAAATCTTCCTATTTTAGCACTGAAAGATACCAATATTCATATTTTAAGTCACTAACAAAATACACAAAACAGAAAATATTGTTTACAAAGCATGTTTAAGAGGGGGAAAGCAAAAAGAGGTCTAGCAACCAGATCACAGTACTGTCATAATGGACTATTTTTTATATTGGCATTAATTGCCTGTTTGATCACAGATGAAGCACAACTCATCTGGCTTTTGATTCCCGTTAAGAAAGCACAACTAACACTCCCATAATTTTATAGAACTTGACATTTACTAAGTATTTAAAGGTCAGGATGTGAAAGACGCTATAAGTGCAAAATGAAATGCCTTTGGGCTTAACAGATGAATGTGGAGGCTTTTTTCAAAGTCACTCTATAATAAGTTTAATTTAAGGCATCTATTTCTAAAACATGTTCTTCACCATTTGCTCACACCCATAAAAAACCCCTTATTCCTAACATAAAATTAATTTTGGGGAGAGAATACAACAGCAAAAAAAGCTAAGAATGAAGAAGGAAAAAATAGACTCCATGGGCACTAATGGCTGTTGTCAAAGGGCACACCATTTTTCTAGAAGGGGAACCTTAGAACGTACCTGGAGTTTACAGCTGTTTAAGACTGGCTACATCATTTTTCAACAATCTGTCAGAAATATGCGGTGTTATTCTGAAAGGGCTGCCCTCATTCAGTGCTAGCGTGCTTGTCACTTTGCCTAGAAACAATGCTCAAGAACTCAAGTCACTTCAAATTTTATGCAGACAACAGCAAACATGACAAGTGTTGGTACCTGTCTACTTTATTACTTCTGCTGCTACAGATAAATATAGATAAGGACTATCTCAAAGTAGGACAAGGACTTCTAACTCAAACGGGGACAGAGGGAGCACAGGTTTCACTCAGAATCAACATCTCATTTTCACAACAGCCTTCTAAAATTTTGGAAATCAGAAAGAGGGAAAAGTCAGATTTCTTTATATGACAATTACTCAAACACATCCATGGCAAAATTAAAACAGGGAATGCAGAAGTTAAAATTCTTTGTTTAGGGAAGCATATTCTAAAAAGCAAATGCATACCATGCAAAAAAAGAATGAATTGAGAAAAACCAGCCTATTGTCATCTTCAAAGACCACAAGCAACTGAAAGGGTAATGAGTCCTTCCAGCTCTTCCAACTGTCTCTTATTAAAATGGAAAAGGCATACCAAAGCCAGTGAAAGAAGTCCACTAATTTCTTCCGTAACTTTCATAAGCATGCAAAGCACCTTCTTTTAGGATAAAAATTACTTTGTGTGCATTGACATGGAGGAAACTGGCTTTTTTCCCCTCTCTCTCAACACAAGCAACAGACTCTACCTGCACAGCTAACCTCTTGTTCCCTTGCCTGTCCCAGGAGGGGAGCAAAGACATCAAACCTCCTGAGAAATCAGCGTCAGCTACAACCTACCCGAAAAAGCCCAGATTCATGTGAAAGGATGAGCGAGGACTACCCGCTAGCACACACACCAGTTGCCCAGCAGCCTCCTGAAACACCTCCTCTGCCAAATCAATAGCATAAGCTGGGAACCTGGGTGCGGGAGTCCTTTGCAGCATTACAGCTGTAATACAACAAACATTCCGCAGCAACATTTTACAGTAAACAGCTCACTGAGCTCAAGACAGTTGCTGTACGTTATAATTATGTGTGTGGATCATAAGCAGTGTACTGGAACACAAACCTATTTGAGGAATGCCTCGCACCCCTAACACCAGCTAGCCTAATCGTTAGCTGCAGAAGCACTTGAGTAATTTAATACACGACAGGCTGCTCTCCTGCTGACCGCTTGCAGGAAAGCCTTTATCGTAACAGCATCTGGTAGCTCCATTTCAGATTCGCACCCCGCACTCGCATCAAACGCTGCGAGGTGTTGCCGAGGTTAGCCGTTTGGGTAATCCTGCTGCTTTTTGGAGCTCTTGCTGTTGACTGTTTGTGGAGCGGCATTCAAGCAGATAGGTGCTCTGCTGGGAATGACTCAACCCTGCCAGGCTGACACAGTTTGAATTACATTCTCGTTCGGCACCAGTCCACGTGAGCGAGGGAACACCAGCTGAGCGAGAGGGGATTATCTCAGCCAGCCCAAACCAGTTTCTTCGCTGCAGACTGAGCCCATGCCAAGGGTTCCTTTCAGCCACCGAGCTGTCATGGAAAGAGAGCGACTCTTCCAAGGCGCTGCGCTGCCCGAGGAAGGGAGGGTCGATACAGATTTATTTTAAGGATTTGAAAGGCGAAGCCATGCATCTCCTGAATGAACCTTTGACTTCTCTATTAAATAACTTAATTATTAATAACGACTGGATTGTAAAGCAGGAGTCTGCAGATAAAAGTGTTTCTATTGTTCTGGTTAAACTCACTCTGGCCTGTGTTTGAAAGATTGCCGAGTTACTAAAAGAGCAGGAGCTGTATGACAAGCTGGAAACAAAATTCGCAAGCAGCAATCCCCAGTGCCAGAGAGACCTAAAGACACTTAAAAAAAATAAACTTTGACCATATAAACTTTCATATGTTTCTGGTAAATTGCTAGATTATAAAAACATCCAAAGAGATACACATACTCAGGAACTGACACATTAGATTAGTCCGGAGGCCCAAATATTCAGCATTTTGTTAGACAGCAGCAGGTACTTCCAAACACTTCAGAGAAAAACCTTCACATACCAGACAATTAAATGAAGCAACTACTGAAAAAGCTTCCTCCCAAGTCCCATCAATTAACTCTTGATTTCTGCTCTGCAGCACAAAGATTTATAGCCCTCTTGAAAGCATTTTTACTCCTGCCTTATATAACTGTGAACATACTTGGCCATCCATATATAATCATTTAATCATTTCTGAATCCAAGCATCTTGGCAATTTTATAACACGAATATAAGCGAATTCTAAAGACGTTTTACATACAACATAGTCAATTACCATTTGCTGTCTTTAAATTCCTTATGAAGAATAAACTTGTTTTTACAGTTTTAAGAGAAAAATATGCCTTCTCCATACAGATCAATCTGTGTTTGATCTGCTGTTTGATCTCCTTCCTGAAATAGCTTCAAGTAAAAAAAAATAACGAACACATTAGGAATTGTTGCTTATAACTCTTACGATCAATTTCTCTTATTCATGGAAAACTCAAAATATGTATTAGAGCAAAACATATTTTGGTCCCTATATTTGGGGTGCCTTTAGTGCCTTATTTCTACCTTCTACACAAATATTAGATAGCTCCACAAAAGCACAGCTGTTTTTGGAAGCTCTCTTAATAAACTGTCCTTCATACAGAGAAAACAAAATGGAGAGTATCATCGTGTGTATTGAAATTACTCTAGCTTCTTTTTATCTACTGTCAGTTAAAGGTGTCAGGCAAGAAGAAGTTCATTCTGACTGAGAGCCTGAATTACATTCCTATACTATCTTTACTTCGGACTCCGATTTCCCTCCCACGTGTGTGTGGATACCACCAGCGACCCCACAGTCCTCTTCACCTCAAGGAAAACAAGCAAGAGTGATAAAAACAAATCCCCAGAGCCTCAGCTAACAATCAGCAGCGAAGCTCCAGGAGCTCCCATCTTGTCAAACACTCACCTCTTCACAGACTTCTCGCACAGCCGCCACGTTGGGCTCCTCCTCGGGCTCCATGCCACCCCCAGGGACAATCCATCGATCAGGATGACGACTACTGCTAACCAGCAGCACCTGTGGAGAGGAGAGCACAGCTGATGTATAAACTCAAGGCAACACTCCTTTTCAGAGCCCAGCTGAAGATGAGAAGTTGTCTTTGCGTCTCTCACACCTCCAAACATGACCAACCCAAGGCAAGTCCTTGAAAACACTCCACTTCTTCCAAGACCATTTCCTTAGCCTCTTTCAGGCAACTGCACAAACTACATTATCAGTGACACCAAAGCACTCCAACGCTCCAAATAATTTCAACCATTACCTTCTCGCTGCTCCAAAGTGTCACAGAATAAATTATGCCTCTGTGTACCAACACAACAATTTGCTATTTGATACAGCGTCACAACACTTACAGAGAAAGAGCTCACCGCTGCACCCGAAGTCACTCCGTAGTCCTGACAGCTTGGGATACACATCACACAACAACATGAGATGGCACAGAAGCTGCTCGGCACCTTCAGCCTTTGCAGAAGTACTTTAATTTATTTTTATTGATGCCTTTGGCCTTGGTTGCCTCTGCAGTTACGCTAATGACACACAAAAGCCTGGTAACTACCCACTAAAATATTTACGCGTAATTGTTTCAGCAAAGATTTTCAGCTTCCCTGTCTGCCTCTTCTTTTGCAGCAGGTACCAAACAGTTCAGCTCTGGAGCCAGGACTTGATTACTTTTGATTTAGACAATGAAATACAAGCAAAATATAAGGTTTAATTTAATCCACTTTAAAACCCTATGGAAAGGTTGCACGGGCAGACAGAATTCTGTGAATCAGGATAACGGTTCAACCATGTCCATCCATTTTCACTGGAGTAATTTTTCATAAGCATGCTTTGTGGCAGTTTTTCTTGAAACACATTTTATTCCAGTATCATTCTGCTCTGTACAAGTTCAGATTTGGTTTTGTTGTCTTCTAGAAAGAAAAAAAGCTAACTAACAATCTCAACTGCCTAAAGATTTTCCCAAAGAATATGGAGATGCGGTGCTTATTAAATCTACTTGCAATACATCCATGAGCAGAGATGGAAACTCAAAACAAAACTATTACTGCTTTTCAGCTCTCTAAACAAAGCTTGTTCATTAGAGTCATCATGCTATACTTCATCATTTCACTGGCACAAAGCTTGAAGCCAAAGCAACTTGCTCCAGAAACTTTCCAACATACCAGTCCAATTAGGTTACAGGCCAGCTGTAACAGTTTCAACCAGACATTTCAAAGTTAAACTGCATGAGACACTAAAATCCCAGGCTTTACTGTGTAAATGTTGATTTACTAGTAGGATATGAAAAGATTTGCACTAATTATCAAGAGGAAACCTACCTACAGAATTCAAAATTAAACTCCTGAAACAAAAACAAGCGTAACATTTCCAGGGTTTCTCAGTTCTTTTATCTTTTGGATATTCTCATCTGCCAACCGACCACCCTGCAAAGTGATTTTTTTTTTTGTTTTGTTTTCCAGGGCCACCCAGACCACACCATCTCAGCACAGCGAAAAGAAGCGGGCCAACGGACCAGAACACGCTCGGGTGAAGAGACGTGGATGAGTTGTGGAGGTCCAAACAACAGCCTGCAAACTAGGAGCAGCAAAGCTTAAGGCAGAAACTGAAGAGGGGTCACAAGAGATGTTCTGGCAAATGCTGTCTAACCTTTCCTAATTTGGGAACTAAACTTGGTGTTCTCAAGTATCAGCACTCCTCTAACCAGCAATTTGCTGTGGATGCCACCAATAATGTCTCAAAGCCTCTTCCTGCATCAGTCAGGACCCACATCTCAACCCTGCAATGCAGGAAGGAACATAATTTGTCAAACAACCCCGTTTAAATCCCTGAGCACTTCCCAATCTGTCTGTTGAATTAAGGCAATTACAACACATGCTAGGAATGAATTAGGAGGAATGGGATACCTTCATTCTGCAATTTCACTGCCTGGCCCTTCTTCTGGCTTAGGTTGCAAAGGAACAGCATTCACTCCATAGTGGCATTTGGCATTCTTCAAGCGGAAGACAGAATTCCTTTCCCCCAAACATCCACTCCATATCAAACGCCATCAGTGAGCCGTGCCTAAACAGGGAATGTAAACTTCATTCATCCTGGGTGTCTTCAGGGCTCAGGACAGCAGCCAGGTACCGAGGGCTGGGACTGCGGGGCTGTCCCCAGCAGCCACCTCCGGTTTGACAATATTTGGCTGCTGCAGGTCAGCACCCAATACACACCCCTGGACGATGCCACCTTATCACGGTGCCTTTTCCTATTACTTTACAGGACTTTTACTTCATCCTGACTCCTTACCAGTACTGCACACAGAGGAGCTTGGACTGAAATTCCTAACTGCAGGTCAGCAGGTGATTCTGAGGACACAGTTAAAAGAAGAAGTAACTGACATTTCAAGCATACATCTTCTTGCCAGGTAAGGAAGTGTCATCTTTGTTTCTAATTTCAATCCAGCTCAAAAAAAGGTTTAGAAGAGCTGCAGAAGCAGACCTTTGAAGCCCAGCACAGCGCACTTCACGCCATTGAACTCCTGCCACCTTCCACTTGTGAGAAAAAGTATCTGTGAAAAAAATCCCTGTACAAAGACTTCTACAGGAAAGCCTGTGGGACTGCTCAGAGTAAGACAATGCTTCAGCAACACACTAGTAGGAACTTTTAGGTGTAAACAACAGTTTTAGGCCAAGTAAATTAACTTCAGCTGCTCTGGCGGTTGAGAGTTTTCTGAATAGAATTAACATGAACAACCCTCGCTGGGAAGGAAAAACCTGTCATTCTCACACTTTTATGTAATCAGACTATTTCCTGTTTAATAAAAAGGAAATCCCATCAAGAGAGACCAGGAAGCATGCCCTACAAGGTCATTTTTTTAAAACAACTTTAAACAGGATATTGCTACCAATGAGCTCTCCCAAGACAAAGGAGCCTGGTTCAAAACCAGGGTGAGACACGGCTCAGTTTTAAGAAACCACACATCTGAAAACGTCCTGTTTCCACATGCAACCCAAAGGTTTTAAGTAAAAAGGTCATTATAATCCAAATCCATATTTTCACAAGGCAACATCATTCAAATATTCTATAAACTGCCCCAAAGGCAGTCAAACGCGATCTGCTGAAAAACACTCTCTCCAAAAACCATTAATATTTGGGAGGCACAGCCTGAGTGCTGCTTCCAAGATAAGAAATACATTCCCCAGCACAAACCTTTCCCGCGATAGCTGGATGGGTGAACATAAAACACCTGTGGAAGTGAAGATACCAACTGAGCAGGTTGCAGAAGAGAGATGTTAGTTTGTATTTCTGCCATAACAAGCTCAGAATTTTTTTCCAAGTTCCAGAACAAACACGTTATATATAGCATAAGGCTAACTCACACCAAGAAGCCAAGACAAAGAATGGTAACTTTACCTTTATTTTACAACACAACAGGACAAAAACATTATTCAATTGCTCAATTAGACCAAACATTTTCCAATACAAACAAATTCTATAAAATAAAGAGCACAGGTTTTTTTTTTTTTTTTTTTTTTTTAAGGGCCCTTGGTAGCTCCTAATAAAGAGTACAGTTTTTTTTTGTTTTTTTTTTTAAGGGCCACTGGTAGCTCCTAAGTCCTGGACACCTAAGTTTTTGTTCAGCAATTTCTTTATTACATAAACCTATTCATTTGAATATATTCTAAAGAAGATATTTTCATCAAAACAGTGATAATTTACCAAAAAAATTAATCTTTGTTTTCAAAGCCAGGCCAAAACACAAAGGAAGGCTGAATTTTCCATTGTATTCTTGCCAGGCAACTGTGTTTAAGATGGCTACTGAGACTCTTGGCCTACAAGGGATTTTGGGGATACATTTTGGAGCCAAGTCTTGCAGTCTTTTTGGAAAAGCACTTGCAGGTACCACATCACATGGCCAAGTTCTGTTTTCCAGGATTTGAAAGACAATTATGTCATTTCAAAGCAGGGAAACGAGCAACCCAAGCCTCTTCGGCAAAGCACAAGGCAGCCCTTAAGTAGCTCTCTCAGAAAATCAATGAATGAGCAACCCAAGCCTCTTTGGCAAAGCACAAGGCAGCTCTTAAGTAGCTCTCTCAGAAAATCAATGAAATAAGAGAAAGGTTAGAAAAATAAGCAAAGTTTGAAGTCTACAGCAGGGGCTCCTAAACAGTGCTTGTAGCCCTCGTGCTAAGGAACCTTCAAAGCTGCATGTAAAGAAAAAAAATCCAAGCAGCCTACCAAACTTCCCCCGGAGGAGAGAGGAAACACGCCAGGACGACTGAGGCTGCCTGGACCGACACACGCAGAGCAAAGAGCTCCGTGGGAAAAGGGGAAGGGAGTTTGTCACCAGGATAAACCAGAAGTCCCTGATACACAATGCCGACCTTAAAACAACCCGATTACATACTAATCTGTTGTATTCACATCAAGGTTGGGGTTTTTCCTTTTTTTTTTTTTCTCCCCCTTCAGAAATAATAGTGTTCTGCAAAGCAAAAACTGGGCAATCAAAATAAGGCAGAGAATTCATTCCCAGATAACAGAACAGAGATTGAGGGATTCCCAGGTTCTTTCATGCTATCATGGGTTTAAACAACAACCACCACCCATAAATAAAACAGGAGCAGCTACACTGTAAGGAACATGATTCCTAGAAAGAGGCTCCATAGAAGCATTACAGCAAAGACGAAAAGGGCTAGGGAATTATTAGAAGCTGGGCTACGTTATTAGAAAATGAGCTGTGAACCTTGCAGGCTTCCAGGAAAAGACAGTTCTACCCACGCGCGCCAGCCGAAGGACAATCAAGCTGGCAGGCTTAACAAGAAACAGCAGACAAGATGTTAAATATGCGTTTTTTGGCCCAGCCAGCATTCTGCTGCCAGAAGCCAATCTATAGCTACTGGCTACTGAAACAGCCTCTGCGCTTTCCTTCATGTTTTCTATCCACATCAAGCCACAAAATCCTGTATTTTGCATAATGACTAAAGCACAAACCTCCCCACGTTTAAACTCATTTCACACTTTAGCGTTATTTTTCAGAACATAGACTGCAAGAAAAATGTCTCATACCACGCTGTAGTGAGGCTGGTGCAGAAGATGGCTGACTTCAATGATTTTCGCCCTGTACAATCTGTCTTTGTTTGAAAGTTTCAATTTAATAAGAGTCTCTGTATTCAGGAGTTTGGAGCTCAGCTGTGCTAGCGACTCTCCCATTTGCCCTATGACCAGAGAGGATATTGTAGCCAGTGCAGTTCTGTGTCCAGCATAATAAACACCTTTTCTGCTTTACCCAAAGTTAACAAATGTTCTCACAATCCCAATATGTTATTGTACTTAATGGTTTTATATCTGCCAAGACTGGGATCTCAGCTCGACCACATCAAACCACCTTTAAACACCAAGAACAGCAGATGCTGACAAACGGAGCTCAAGAGGAGCAGGAGGGGAAAAGAGACACTGTAGTTAGCAAAGCCATGCAAAAATTAATTTAATTTAACCAGCAGAAACACAGCCTCAACCACACTACAACAAAACATGCATTTTGCCAAACTACTAAGGCAGGATGGTCTAAACAGGCACGCCAAGGCTTACAGGAGGGTTTCTCCCACCCTCTTGCTATTCAGGGCACGTTAGGAGCACAAGGGGTAACAAGTACAGCCTGTGGTCAGCAAGGCTACAGCCGGCGTTAAACACGACACTGGCTTTAGCTAAGACAAGAATACAAACAACCTCAACAGCAAGCCACAGAAAAACCCTCTCCTGACCATAACTGTTTCTCAACAGCATACATTTCCTTAGACAAGCGTTATTTTCGCACACGCACGCACCTTGGTCCGTGAGATAATGTGATTTAACCTACAGAGCAGTACCTAGAAACTGGAAGCTGGAAATTAAAGACAGAAAACTAGAAGGGGAAACTATTTGTGTGACAGAACTTGACAAAAGTAAAGCACAAGGCTTGAAAAAGGACTAAGGTGAACTGGAAGAAGTTCAAGTCATTTCAAGCATTCGGATCGCACTTCCAGTACTATAACCATAGAGGAAAAAATAAAGAAAATCCTGTTGGTTTTTAAGCTACTTCTTAGAATAACAATAATAAATCATCGCGTACTGCGCTGCTACTCCAGCTTCAAAATACCAAGGGTCATACTGCTGTTACTACAGTTTCTGTACTGAATTTAGAGTGACTGCTCACTCTCACCGAGGAAGAACACAATCCAGAATCCTCTCTCTCCATCAAAAATATGTTTTAGACAACCACAAAAATTATCTGCAACATGCCTTTCACAGCAGGGACGGGACAGAGAAAGCAGCTAAAATGCCTGAGCTGGCAGCTGCTTGTTTCAGAAGTGAAGGGCTGATAAGGAGGCACTCCCCGAGAAAGACCCCAAAACTGATAACCCATTTCTGCCCAACAAAAGCAGTTTGTTGACCAGTTGGTACTTACACAACTTGTCCAGGCAGACTTTTTCCAGACGGAATGCTAGCTTGTAAACTGCCTTTTTTAATAAGGAAAAAAAAAGAAATGAAGGGAGTATTTTGGCCTTTGGATGTCAGCAGTTGCATATGTATACACTTACTGTTTTGATTAACAAGTCCTACTCATAAAATAAAGCATGCAAAAACCCTACAGCCAAGAAAACTCCTGAGGAGCTTTTCAAAAATAAGTAGTTAATTCTACGTATAACATCAATGTTATTTACACAAGAAAAAGTAACCACCCAAGTCAATACAAATAAAAATATTCAAACCATCTGAAGCATCTTAAAAGAAAAAAAAAAATCTACCCAGTAGGTAATTGTATCCTTCTGAATTTCACATGTTAACGTGAAATTTCCCAGAACAAAGAGTTAGTGTGCATTATCTACCGCACAACAAAGATAGCTACAGAGAGACAAATTCTGACATAAATACACTCGAAATTCAAAAGATCCTGGGCTAGTCTGTGCAGTCAGTCTCTCAGCTGGACTGAAAAAGAACTACTGTTAAAGATACCGAGTACCTGCCTCCCAACTGCTGGATATTATACACAGCATCTGGACATGGATGGTTACTATCCATGAGATAGAACTTTGCTTTGGCAGCTTGTCAGAAGGGTGCTGAGATGAACCAAGTCAGGAACTGATCATGAGTTTTTACAAAAAAGAGCTGGGGGACAGGACACAAAGAGTGAGGAGGGAAAGGCAGGAAAAACAGCTACAGTCTCTGGTCAGGATGAATCTGGAATTAAAGCGATGTCAGAGAAGCGTCACGCAGAGGAGTAGAGGCAGCAGCCACCGCTGTTGGGTGGAGAACACTCTCTTCTCCTTCCATATTCATCACTTTCCCAGAGCTGCAGAAGAACAAAACTGACTCAATTCTTCAGTTTCACACCAGCGTACAGAGCTTCCAGTAAATTAAGTGAAAATTGAATAATTTTCATTCTTTTGTAGTTTGGGAAAGTACAAGAGACCATGGAATTGCTTGTAAAATCGTTTATACAAGCTGCCTTTATGAAAAGGCTAGAAAACACTTTTAAAGATGAAAGCTAGGTTTTGCAGAGCTTTATACTCTTGCTCTTGGAGAAAACCAGCTACAAGCATGGTGGAGAGGGACAGCAGAAGCACAAGCCAGAGAACTATTTCCAAGCTGGCCTGTATCTTACTGGAGATGTAGTAATGTGTTAGCAACAGACAGGGAGAACTTTATGTGGTTTCAAGCACAACCCTCTCATGTAGCTGAAGAGAATGTACAGAGTCAAACCGAGCCATTGGAACAGAGACCCTGCGACTATATTCCACGGAAAGTATGATGATCTGGGCTCCTCCTTACATCCCAACAATGAAGTACTCCCGGTGTTTTCAGCTATTATTATTTTTATCCTGAAGCAAACACACAAAGGATGGCCCAGGAACACTGTGTGATCATCAGTGCAGTCCACTGTTACAATCTGAGAACAGCTGCCTCACACCATAGCTTGGTTTAAAACTGACCCAGCAGAAGCAAGAAGAAAAAGGTTAGTTTGCATTCAAATTACTTTCCCCAACCAATGCCGTTGTGGGGCTACACAAACGTAGCTTTTGGTGACCGTACTGGCTTGGCGCGCTCACAGAGCGGCAGAGCCAGGGCGCTTACCAGGCGCTGTGTGAACGTTCTGTTTTCTCATCTCAATTTAGACTTCATTCACAATTAAGAAAAGACGACCAATCCTGGATCCTATTCTTTCCAAAGCATTTCCTCCAAAAAGTCTTTAAAAATACCAGTTGGTAACGAGCAGCTTGTCCTTTCACCAGATACAATGCAGGCATGCTTAAACCTGTAGCTACAGCAGTGCGGGACTTAAAGCCAAACGGTTCCTTTTTATTTCTGTTAAAATATAACACAGAGATGCTGCCGTTGAGCAGGCTTCCATCTGCTTCAGAATAGTAAGACACTAGCGAGATTTTCTGGAACATTTCCTCATTGAAACAGCTGGTCTACACAAAAAAAATAAAATACAATATTGAGAGGCACTGACATCACAGGCAACGAAATGAGTGATTTCAGAGATCACACAAGAGTTGGGATCTCTTCATCTGCACACTCTCCTTCCCCACTTCTGCAGAAGCAGCAAATATCAAGGGAGTTTACTCCGTCTGAAAAGATGAAAATAGCAGAGTCCTGGTGTTCGGTTGACGAAAGATCCTTTGAAGTCTGTTCACACTCTCTTTGAATTAATCCTGTTGATTCCCCTGTTCTCCCTCCTGCACAAAGAGACATCACTCGGTAGTGGCTTACTGTTTATCAAACAACACAGGTATCGATTTTTTTTCCACACAGCCCAATTAAGGAATGTATTTTATGCTCCATTTCAGATTCATGTTTAAATGAATTCTCCCTGTACCGCTTTTTAAAGCAGTTTGTAACCCAGACATCTTTTCAGCCAATGTTTGGTCTTCCAGAAACATTTCGGATCTTCTTTCATGTCCAAAAGCAGTAGCTTCCAAATGCAATACAGAGAAAACCTTGAGCAGCAGAAGGAAAAACTAAATCACTTAAAAACTAAAAAAGAAACAAAGTACTATTATGTTAAGACTCTTTATTTGCAATAGATCTGTAACAAACATACTTTGGTTCTGGTTTTTTCCCCCTCCTTGGAGCAGCCTTTTAAACAGATCTCAATTTCCATTTAAATAGAAGTAATCAATAATAAAATATGTCAGCAGCACCAAAAAAAAAGTACTATTCTCCAAGAGAAAAAGAAAACCAAGAAATTTTTCAGAGAGATGTTAAACTACATAATTAAATGTGTACAGATAACATCTCTTTATTGAAAAAGTGCAAGTAGCAATAAGATAAGTAGACTTCTCTCAAATTAAAGGTTAAATGCCAACACATGAGAATCAACCGAAAAAATAACTAGAAAGAGGAATTAATAAAAGTTGAGTTTTTCTGCTGGCTGATTTCAGTAATCAATACAAGCGTAATTTAAATTGCTTACAAGCATTTGGACTAAGATCAAGAGCGATATCTGTGGAGGGAGTCCATCCTGGTGTGTGTTTAGTATGGTGTGACTCGGTAACAGCTTTCCTAAATGCATCTGTTGAACAAGTCCACCCTGTCATGAAGACCGGCTGCTGCAGTGGTACTTTGCAGGTGAGAACACAGGATGCGGTTTCAGCTCAGCATTAAATATACAGATACCATAAATAAATATGGTGTCTGAAAGGCCGTGTGATGTCCTCAGGAGGCCAATTCAAAATAAATCAAAACTTTAATTCATTACTCCACTACTCCTGTGGCTCACTCACGAAAAAGCACACACATGCATGTGCTTGAGGAAATCAATCTACATCCCATACTGATCATTTACAAAGTAATTAGTGCTCCTTAATGCCTCACAGAAGGGTACAACCAACACACCACCTGATTTTACTGGGGAGATCACAGGCAAGGACAAACAGTCACAAGTGACCAAAGATCCTGTGAGAAAACCACGCTCAAGTGAGAACCTCTATTGCTCTGATACACAAAAAGTTTTCCAGAGCTTCACTCGCTGCCTTCGTAACAGCCCCAGGGAAATGAAAAGGTACAGTTAGCACAGGGAGACAGCTACCTCTGCTCCTGCCTTTGAAACTGGAAACAGATTTTTCTGCTCTAGGTCTTACCTAGAAACTAAAGACTGAAATTGCACCAATGACATTTTCAATCCACTTCAAGTTGCTGCAAGCCGCAACACAACTTTGACATCAAAATGGCTTTAAAGCTCAACCTTAACCAAACCTAACCAGCTTAACCTACACTGAAAAAAAACTGTCCCATGTTAGCGTGCCTTTAGAACAAGTTTACTGTTCCTTCTTCAACCATCTCGGGTCAGGATTGTGAAACTGCCAAGTTAACAAACCTTTGTGTCACCAACACCGTAAGAGCTCTGGACACTAGTTGCCACTGGCCAGAAGAGGTGACAGACCATTGCCGTGGGGTATGCTGGAGCCCAAACGACTCTGCAAACTGAGGTGTTGTAAAATAAAGACGAACAATCAGTCAAAAGCCCACTGCATCAGGTAGCTGTTAAAATTACATTGCTATCTTCAACCATACTGTAATGAAACACAGTCAAGCACCTAACTCTTGAGAAGAATTGCCACACATGCTTCACAAATTGTGTAAAATACATCAGGAAACTCAGATGCCTTCAACCACTTGTGCTGATTAGCCCCAGTATCATTACACAATACGATTATCTTCTTCCTCACGGTTAGTTCAAAGTATCATCAATTTCCTGAAAGTCAGTGGGAAGGATCAGCTACCACAAACACTTCACCAAAACAGTGTTTTCATCTCAGACCTTTATGCTTGAAATGTTGACACTCTTCACCATGACAGCAAGCTACAAAGGGTTTGTCAAGCCTCCTTCACCATGTTAAATAATAACTGAACAGTATGCTAATTGACTTTCCTCCAGTGAACTGTCTGCATTCCCTTCCGATTTCCTGTAGCTACAAATATGATAATCAGGAGAACAAAGACTTTAGCACAGCCACTCAGGAACCAGCACATGAAATGAAGTATGCCTGAATCCAGAAGGAGCAAAAAGCAGCCTAGCTTGTCCTGAATACCCCATGCCTATGTTAAGAAGATATTAAAAAAGAATAGTGAAAAATTGCACATCTGAGTAAAGTTTCTCTTTTGAACTTCAGGGACAACACAACCACACAGCAACACGGCCGTTCTCAAACCAACCCCTCTACCTTTAATTCCCACTTCCTCCCCAGCCTCTCTGGACAGCAACTTCTGGCACTCCATCAGTCCCCTTTTATCCCAGTTTCTTTTTATAAATCCAAGGTCAGGTTTCCTCTCCCATCTCATGTGATGCGCTGGACTGAAGTTCTGCCAGCGTGCTCGCTCCGCTCCGCTGCCAAACCCCAGCCGGGGCCACAGCACTCCTCACCACCCCACCAGCCCTTCATTCTGCCCGTTTTCCCACGTTTCACCGAGAAAAAATAAAAACCAGGGAAAAACACCAACTTCCCCAGCGACGCTTAACTACATGTATTAAAAAAATAATAATAAAATCCCCCTGCAACCAACTCCCG
>NW_010100216.1:0-10348 GCF_000699245.1 Pterocles gutturalis
TATTATTTAAAATATATCCATTTTTATTTTTATATATAAATATTTATATGTATATTCTATATTCTACTAGTGCTTTAAATTCCAAGATATAGTTTGTGTTTTGAGTTAAGTGATGTAGAAGATTTTAGCATCATGCTTCAGTTGGCACATTGGTTTGTTGTCATATAAGTGGGGTCTCACAAGAGCAGAATAGATAGGGAAAATCACCTCTCTTGACCTGCTGGTCATACTTCTTTTGATGTGGCCCAGGCTGTGTTTGTCTTTCTGGGTTGTAAGGGCACATTGCTGGCCCATGTTGAGGTTTTCATCTACCAGCATCCCGAAGTCCTTCTCCTCAGGGCTGCTCTTAATCCATATCTGTCTCTTCCACTCATTTCCTTTTATTTCTTCTTACGTGCTACTCCTCCTTTCTCCATAGCTCAGCATACAAACTCAGCAGCAGCACCCCTTCTCCTAGACCAAGAGAGGTGACTCCCAATACTCTCCTTTTCTCACTATCTACTCTAAATTTCTTAGCTGCAGTCATTATGCTTAACCAGTTCCAGCTCATCATCCTTTCTTGCCTGGGAGTTTTTGTACTGGTTTTGATCCAGGCTTTCTCCTCCTGAAACAGCTCCCTTCTCACACAGAGGTCAATCCAATGTCTCACTGCAGACTCCAACTGTTGCACATGTTCCATTTCTACAGAGGCTTAGATAGGCACTTCAGGTATTTAGTAGACAACCCCTGAAGAATTCAATTGCTGCCTGCACCAAGTGTGTTTAAGGATGTGCCAGTCTTTGCCTTTCATTCCCCCACCACCCTGCCAATAAATAGGATATTTTTGAGGTATGCAACAAAATGTTTCCTTGGAATGTGTCCATTAAGTTTTAAAAATACTCTGACACACAGAAACCAAAGAGCTACTCAGAAAAACTGCTGCCATGTTAGCAGGAGCCAATATGCTTATGGATTTAAAAGAGAGATCTCAAGTTTTCCTTAAATTTCAACTTTAAGTAAAAACCCAGCCAATTAAAACGTATTAATAAACCAGACAAAAAAAAAAATCATACTGTATCCTCACTAGAGGTAGAGACAAAATGTACTGATGCTCATGCAAGAACAGAAGGAAGAGGAAAAGAAAGGAAGACAAAATCAAGTGCACTGGTTGTTTCAGGTCCTAGCTGCGAGAGACTGAACTGTGGGATATTTGTCCCAAAGATTGCTTGTGAAGACTGAACTGTGCACAAAGAAACTACACTACACAAGATCAGTGGTGTACCTGAGGTGAAGGTGAAACCAGTTTGGTGCAGTGTGAACAGTCACACCTATTTTTTTTGGGGGGTGCAGAAGCATCTACGATCACCATCACATGCTGGGACATGGGCAGTGCACCATAAGGGAGCATGTAGCAGGTGTTTGTACCCCACAAGGGCAGCATGAGCATGCGTAGGAGGGGACATGTTGGATGTGTCCTTGGAAACCCTTGGCCCAATGGACTTTCTCCAGCACCAACTATAAAAAACCCTAGGAAAAAGCATATGAAAGTGCATGCAAACGTGTCTGTGTGCACTCATCACTAAGGGCTGTGGATGTCACGATGCCGCTGGATCCCGGGTGGTGACTATTCTTGCACCTCTACGTTGACTTCTTGCTTCATTTCGACCTTTAATTCCACTCCTTCCTATCGCTCTTATGTTCTATTGTTGATAATAAAGTTGGTTCGGGTGTACGTCATTTGACTTTGTGTCTTAATCTCACTCATGGGATCATATCAAAACTTTCCCAGACTTTGGATCGGGACACTAGCTTTGCAGGCATTTTATCTGGGGCTTTTAGAGCAAGGTCTTCCTAAAACATGCTAACAAGAACACTGAAGTAACACAAGTCCTACTGCAAATGCTTCAATTTTAAGCAGTATTACAAGTTACACAGTATTACAAATCTCACCCCTGTTTTCAGGCATCTACTTATTTTCTTTTTAGGTTGAAAAATGCTCCTTTCTGTGGCTTTGTCCCAATAGCTTATTAGAAGTTTAAATACCTTGACTTCCTTTCGCTTGCTGTCCTCATCTGCTTCATGCTCCACCACACCTTGAGTCAGATTAGTGTAGTTGGCTAATTTATTAAGAAGAGATGACACCATGGGATTACTATCCATTTCTTCCTGTTGGAATTTTAAGGACACAGTATTTGTTAGGTTTTTTAAAAGTCATGATTTTATGATACTGCTTAAAACACATACTCAACAGGTCATCCCTGATTCACCCAAATCCAAAAAATTAGCATGACAAAATACCAGACATCTTTCAACCAACAAGAGTTCTAAATTCTTCTAAAAAGTTTAACACTACATGGCTATCTTGCAATATTTCTTTCACTGTTTTTACACTCTCTTACAATATGCAGTTTATACAGCTGGAATATAAGGGAAATCTAGAGAAGGGCCATTGTGAATTATAAAAATCTATTCCTATCACAATACAGCTTTTAGGGGATTGTACTGGCAGAATCAAGTCCAGTGACTAGGTGTTTTTCCAGCATCTTGCTTGTGTCTAGATAGTGGCTTCAAGTGATTCTCTCAAGCATCAAAATACTTAAAGAATTACTCTCAAACCTACTGTTGCAGGCTCACATATTTTATCTTAATGCATACTACTTCCAAAGTATTCATTTGTTGAAAATACAGGCACACGTGCATATTCTATGTAATTGCACATGTAATAAGACTTGAAACAGAAGTCCAACCACCTTTCTTTAGCTAAATATATGCTACAAAACAAAAACATGGCAAAACAAATAATAAAATCCAGGAGAAGCATATACAATAAAAGGATTCCAAGCAAAGCAGAACCAGAGAATTCAATCAGGGATGCAAGACCAAATATTGGAAGGAAGACAAGAGCTCAAGATCTCTTGTCAGGAAGACAAGAGCTAAGAGAACTCCAACAGAAAAGAACTAAAGTATCTCTGCCTGAGGCATTAGGTTATGATAGTTATGGTTATAATAGCCAAACTTCCTTGTGTTTCCATTTTTGTATGAACTCAAAAGTCAGACGAAAACATTGATTGTAGGAAACATATTATGAAACATACATACTACCAGAAAATATTCAGCAGTACAACAGCAATGGTGATGAAGTCAGTAGAAGGCTTTCAAGGTGACACTGTAACAGCATGATAAATAATTTGATATATGTAAAATATAGTAATAATTATACCATCTGATGAGGATTTAGTGTCAGCCACTATTCAAAATAACTGAGGCAGGCATGTATTCAAAGGAGATTATGGACAAAAAAGCAGCTATGGCCAATTCATCAACACTGAGGAATACAACAGCACGGACACCTTGCACTAGATTGGGCTGCCCAAAGCCTCATCCAACCTGGTCTTGAACCCCTCCAGGGATGGGGCATCCACAGCTTCCCTGGGCAACCTGGGCTACTGCCTCAACACCCACACAGGACAAAACTTCCTCCTAATATCTAATCTAAATCTGCCCTGTTTCAGCTGCCCATTACTCCTTGTCCTATCACTACACTCCCTGAGTCCCTCCCCATTCTTTCCTGTAGCCCCCTTTAAGTACTGGAAGGCTACAATAAGGTCTCCCCAGAGACCTCATGCTCTCCAGGCTGAACAACCCCAACTCCCCCAACAGGTCCTCTTATGGGAGGTTCTCCAGCCCTCTGATAAATCTTCAAGGCCCTCCTCTGGACTTGCTCTAACAGGTCAATGTCCCTCCTGTGCTGAGGACTCCACAGCTGAATGCAGTACTCCAGGTGAGGTCTCACAAGAGTGGAGTAGGGGGGGAGAACCACCCCTCGACCTTCTAGTCACACTTCTTTTGATGCAGCCCAGGATACAGTTCATTTTCTGAGCTGCAAGCGCACATCACTAGCTCATGTTGAGCTTTCCATCAACCAGCAGGCCCAAGTCCTTCTCCTCAGGGCTGCTCTCAAGCCATTCTGTGCCCAGCCTCTATTTGCGCTTCAGATTGCCTTGAACCACACGCAAGACCTTGTACTTGTCCTTGTTGAACTTCATGACATTTAAATGGGTCCATCTGTCAAGCCTGTCCAGGTCCCTCCAGATGCCATCCCTTCCCTCCAGCATGTTGACCACACCACACAGCTTGGTGTCATCAGCAAACTTGCTGAGGGTGCACTCCATCCCACTGTCCATGTCTCCCACTAAAATGTTAAACAACACCAGTCCCAGTAGGAACCCCTGCAGAACGCCACTCATCATTGGTCTCCACTTGGACATTGAGCCACTGACCACAACTCTTTGAGTGCGACCATCCAGCCAATTCCTTATCCACTGGGTAGTCCAACTGTCAAATCCATGTCTCCCCAATTTAGAGGCAGGGATGTCATGTGGGACAGTGTCAAATGCTTTGCACAAGTCCAGGTAGATGTCAGTTGCTCTTCCCTTATCCACCAACTCTTTAACCTCATCATAGAAGTCCACCACATTCATCAGGCACAAAGCCCTGTTGGCTGTCAATCACCTCCTTATTTGGCATGTGCTTCAGCAGAAGCTCCAGGAGGATCTGCTCCATGATCTTGCCAGGCACAGAGGTAAATGACTGCTCTGTAGTTCCCCACATGTTCCTTATTTCCCTTTTTAAAAAGGAGGATTATGTTTCCCCTTTTCCAGTCAGTAGGAACTTCACCAGACTCAAATGTGATCGATAGTGGCTTAGCAACTCAGTTCTCTCAGAAGCCGTGGATGCATCTCATCAGGTCCCACGGACTTGTGCACCTTCAAGTTTCTTAGATGGTCTCACACCTGATTTTCTCCTACAATGGGCAGTTCTTCATTCTCCCATTCCCTGCCTTTGCCTTCAGTGATCTGGGCAGTGTGGCTTGAGGACTTGCCAGTGAAGACTAAGGCAAAAAAGTTGAGTACTTCAGCCTTCTCAATATCCTGGGTAATCAGGTCTCCAGTTTCCTTCTTGAGAGTGCCTACATTTTCCCTAGTCTTCCTTTTATCACTGATGTACCTACAGAAGCTTTTCTTGTTGCCCTTAACATCACTGACCAGATTTAATTCTAACAGGGCTTTAGCTTTTCTAACCTGCATGTTCATCCATGCAGGCCTCCTGGCATTTTTGCCAGACTTCCTCTTTGTTGGGATGCATCACTCCTGAGCTTGGAGGAAGTGATCCTTGAAAATTAACCAGCATTCTTGGGTGCCTCCTCCCTCCAGAGCTTTATCCCATGGTATTCTACCAAGCAGATCCCTGAAGAGGCCAAAGTCTGCTCTCCTGAATTCCAGGGTAGGGAGTTTGCTGTGTGCCCTCTTCACTGCCCTACGCATCTTGAACTCCACATATTTGATAATCCTTTTACAACTGAATACTGTCTTGTTAAAACCACTGTATTCAACTTTCAGCAACTTTAACAAGAATTTCTAGATCCTAGCCCAGAAATTTTAATTGAAGAAGGATTATTTCATATCTTCACATCAATGCTTACCAAAGTGTACTGTTCCGGCCTATATAGATAAACTAAAACATAGAAGAAAAAAAAATCTTAGCATTTTTATGACATCATTCAAATCCACTGAAATGAAATGTTACCAGAAGGCAAATTACTGAAAGGTTATTAAATTTTTTTTTTCTCCCACTAAGTTTCAAGAAAGAAAACAAGGGTTTGCTTGGTTTTCATCTTACTACCAGAGGCTCAGTCTAAACCAAAATATGTTTTAGGGGTTTTTAACTTACCTCAAAGAGAGCCATATTCTTTCCTTCATACGTGTTTCCTTTGTCCGTCTCCGCACTGTTAATAAATGGGATACTTTCTCTGGCAAGCCCATCTCCTGGTGGAAAAGTGCAGCAATTAGAAACAAAAAGGGATTAAAAAAAAAAAGACAAGGTATACTATAAAAGGAATAGTGAGAAAATGCTGGTTTAAGAACTGACCACATGTGACTGATAACACTGGAGGTGGTTGCCAAACACTGTGTCTTTGTCCCAGACAGGTAGAGGAGTCAAAGTCCACCTTTAAGGAATTTAAGTTTACTTTAACAGTCTAATCTCTATACAGTATTTTTCCTCTTAACTACCACTTATTATTCTTTAATACATATAATTAACTCTCCCCTCTTCCCTGCCCCTTCTTTAAGCTTACTTAAAAGCATGTGATAATAGAATTTCACACAAACTTTCTGGACAACAACAACAAAAATTCCATCCTACCTTTTCATTACTTCACTGACTCCCTCAAAAAATCCTCCAGTAGTTGAGGCAGAAATTTATGAAAAAAACAATTTAAAGGGAATTATTTTGTAAACGTTGTGGGGGACATTCTCATGACATGCTATAGTTACTCTATTTCTCATTGAAATATTAGTCTCATTAAGATGTAGCTCCCCTGACCTGCTCTGGCCCACCTCTCAAAAAGATATAGCATCACCTTCACTCCCTTCCAGCCCACACAATCCAATAGCTATTGTATGCTGATACTGTCACAACACTGGCATTTCCAAACAGTCTCAAGTCCTTGCCTATGCCACTTCACGTGTCTGTGTTTTTGCCCTTATATTCCTAAGTTAAAAGCAATATCACCTACACAGTCTCTTCACGACAGAATTAAGGAACAGATGGAGAAAAGTTGTACTCTTTTCCCTGGGTCCTCTACTCTGCCTCTTCCAGGACACTTCTCTCCATATGAAGTCCCAGAATAAAGCTCTTGCAAACATGGACACCAGCCTCAGCACAAAGAATTATCTTGGTCGTAATAAAGACAAAAATACTTCTCAGTCCCTCAAGCAGATGAGTGACTACATCCCTGAGATTTCCTACAACTGTCCATAGAGTCCTTGTCCAACAGACTCTCCACAGTATCACTATACTTACTGGTATCATGATGTAGAAGCCACACACTGTAAGAGCCAAAAGTTAGCTATTGTCCGTTAGGGCTCTAGAATTAATTCCATAATGCAGAGAAGAACTGTTGATGAATTAATCTACAACTGCTGTTCTTATCCAATGTATCGCCCTTCTATCCATATTCTCCAGCTTTCGTTTTTCTGTTTCTCTACAGTTTATAATAGGTCCCCCATTGCTTTCAGTCAACAGCTGCAGCCTGGCTAGGTCCCCCTCCTCCAACAACGCTTAATGCAAGGCCAGCAGAAGGAGCACTGTGAATACAAAAGAATCTCCCTCATGGACCAGCACCTCAAGATGTTTCGCAGTACATGGAAGATGTTGGTTTGGCACAAGATTGTCTGAGAAATTGGCATTTATCCCTTAATCAGCTCCATCATACTTAGAGAAAGGTTGTTAGCTTTTCCATAGACAACAAAAAGCAACTCTGTCCCCAAGCAAATACATGTCGATTCATCTCACCATCTTGCTAAAGCATAAAAGCACTAAAGCTTCTTAGTTAAGATGCTGCTTTCCCAAGATTTTTGTAACATTATTTTTCTTTTAGCTCCATTCCTTGAAGTTAACACACTGTCTTTGCTAAAGTTTTTACAAAGCATTCATTACAAGGCACATTCCCAAGTTAAAATAAAAATAAGGTTGCTTGATATTTGTCTTGCTAAGACCACACTTCTATTGACTTCCTCGCCTACTGACAGCTAGTAGCTGTATTTATTAGCTAAATATTAATACTGCCCCTTTGGGGTACTTCCAGACTCTTCAGAAAGGATTACCCTTCAAAAAGTGAGCTGGGGAATTTTAAGTATTGTTTGTTGTTCATACAAAGTGTAATGTCACTGAAGTTACTGATTCAGTGGGTATTGTTAGAGTAATCAAAACATCAAAAGGGTAGCCAAACAAATAGTGTGAATCAGTATTCACAATTACAAGGTTAAAGAATACAGTTCTGATTTCCCAGTTCTGGAGGTAAAAAACAGCACCTCAGCACTGTACATAGAAGTATTTTAAATTGTCACTAGGACAATAGTGAAGTCATCATTTAGATGCTTTTATTTCTAAACAAACAGTTACTTGGCTTTGCTCTAATAGGACAAAGCTCAGATCACAATATCTCTAACAAACAAGTCTTGTCAAACACACCTAACAGACTTTAAATGGAAAAACACAGAACTTAGGTTTCCTATTCCTCAAATCCTTCTTCAATGTTTCCAATATTCTACCTATTTTAAATCTTTCTAATGCTAGTCTACAAAAAAGCCTGTCACTGACAGACTCTCTAGAAAGTCTCCTGTTTCCTTAATACAGTTGTCTCTTTTCATACTTTGTGAATGTTTGGTACATCATTTTTTATAGCATTTGACATGATCAGAATTATCTATTTTAGATCTATTTAAAAGATGATCAATGCTGAAAAAGTGACCACAAAAGTGTACTGACAAGTACTCTCTGATCTGCAGTTTGTTGACTAATCCTACAATTATGAACCCCTTTGAACAAGCTCCTTTGAGTTTTCAGCATTGCTGTTCACAAAATCATATTGCCTGTAAATTAAAAAGCAACACCTTTTGGAGTATGCTTATTTCATATGCTTAGAAATACAGTGAGCCTTACAAATACAGAATTCAAATTGAGATTTATTACAGCATCCAGTAGAAAGAACTAGTTTTAGCACCTCAGCACACAGTCAACAACTATGGTGAAGCTTACAAAATAAGCGGCTCATCCCTTCCTTAAAATAAAGGATTCATTAAAAATCCAGAATTAAAAAAAGAACACCCTGGGCAGCCTGTTCCAATGCTTGACAAGCAAATCTCCTTTCCCTCAGGCTTCTTTAAAATTGCATCAAGCCAAACTCTTCTCAGGTGTGGAGGTGAGTTAAACATACAATAAAAATGTTAACTTCGAATGTAGTTTTAGACATTCCTCTAAGCTACACGTTTCTTCTGGAATCCAATTAAAGCACTCCACAAATCTATACTCACTGTTGCTTGATTTCTGGAAGTAATTCAAGTTATGAGGGTTTACAGGCAAAAATCTTGAATCTGGACTAGATCAGTAGTCCATTTGTGCCAGTGTTTCATCTTGGATCACCACTCATATCAAAAGATCCATAAGAAAGGCAACAAAAACAAACAACCTTCTATGGGCTTAATCATAGTATAATGTTTCCTCTGTCTTATGACACACACACAAAAAACCCCACCTGTTGATGTGACACTCCATTCCACCCAACACAAGGTGATCAAACCCCCAAGCTCTAGAAATTAATCTGTTCCCCCCCCCCCCAAATATATACTTTAAAAATTATCATTATCACTATTTTTAAGCTGCTATGGAATGGTCATATCATAGCACAACTCTGCACTTACTGATGGACCAGTAGACAAAATACAGCCATAACTAATGTACCTTTCCTAGAAGCCTGTCGGGTATTTGCTGCGTTGATGGGACATGCAAAAACTCCTACTCTTGATTTCTACACATACTCAAGCACTGGGATGGGTGTAGCTATATTTACAAGGCAATTCGCTGCAACAAATTACATTTTCTTTTCTACACAAGATATACAGCTGGAAGCAGAGAAGGTAGGAGACATGCCTCAAGTTTGGGAGGTAATATTCAGAGCGTTCATGCAGATGATCACAATGCACACTCCCGTCCACTCCAGCCCTCCAATTGCTGACGTAGTGTAACCCACACAAGTTATCGCAAACTGTCCCAGAGTTGTGCTAGCCTCAAGTTTAGAGCTGCCAATGCCATCAGATTATTTCTCATTAACATTTCCACACAACAACCAAAACTTATGTCAGAAATATGTCTGCATATCACAATTGAAAGGGTTGGTCATAGAGAAAAAAGACAGCACTTGGTTCAATTCATATTCCTCATAGCAGTGATTCTCACAAACATTGACAGAATACTTTAAGGTATGTTTCCAGTTAAAAATTTCTAGGCTGGTCCAAACGGGTCCATTTCCTACAGTGTAAGACAGTATACCCAACAGTACAGCTTAAACAGGCAGAAGCCACCTTTGCCACCAGAGGTACCCCTCTCATTCCTTTCTCCCACTTACTACTCACCCATTTGTGTCCCTGTATCCCACTGTTCCTCACACAAACAGAATTGCTTATTTTAAATGCAACAGTGGTGTGTGCCTAATGCTGAGCTGAGAGAAAACTATTTCGCTTTTGTTTTTATTCTGCTACTTTTAGTCCAGATGAGCTTGTGTGTTCACTGCACAAATGCTTGTGCTCCCACTAGAGACACCATCAGTGTAGGATTGAGCAATCAGTGTAAGCAAAACCACTTCCTTAGCACCGATGACAATTATAGAACTACAGTGGTTGGTTTTCCCCCTTTACTCGCTGTAAGAGTTGGTTAGAAGATCAGCGTTGTCTCGACCTTGTTATCAAGGACACGGTACCTCCAATTACAGACTTCAACGCCCCTTTTGATGGATTTGATGTGACCTGGG
>NW_010100217.1:0-4547 GCF_000699245.1 Pterocles gutturalis
CTCAGCTCTCCACTATTATAGCCTCCCCTTAGTCCCACAGCCTGGTTCAGGGCCGGCAGAGGAGGGTGGGAAGGCATAGAAGGTAAAAATAAAGCTCCCCTGCACCTTTCTGGCAGCACAAATTGGGACATCAGGAGCCAGGCCTGTGGCATTCACAGACCCTGACAGCTTGTGGCACATGGGGAAGCAGAGACGAGCGTTAATGCTCCCACTGCAAATAGCAAGAAGGGCTTGAGTGCGTCTGAGGCCTGCACAGGACACTGGGTGTCACCTCTCTGCTGAGGTGGGTACGAAAGGCCACAGGCGTTCATCAAAACACGAGGATTTTGCAGCAAAAAAGAGCCTACACGAAGCCTGGAGGCATAGGCCAGGAGTGCTGCTGGCCAACAACCCCCCTGGAAGCACACAGACAGCACTGAGGAGGGGAGAGAGCAAGCCAGACGCATGCTGCAACCTTTCTTCCTTAGAATAGCATTTATTTTTTAAATCCACCACAGAATTTCAAGATTTGTTTTCTTTAGCTGCAGCGGGGTTTCTAAAAATTGTGCTTGCCACTCGGAGCAGGCAGCTTGAGGCTAAGGGTATATAAAAAGATGAAAAAAGTGAAGTAGAAAAGCAAAGTGTGCTTTTTTTTTTCTTTTTCCTTTAATGCAGGGTGGGGAGGCGCGGACACAAATAACACTGATGCGAGTCAGGCTCCCTCGTGTGAGCTGGAGAGGAATACAACATCCCACAGACCTGCTCTGAAACCCCAGCCTCCCTCCAGCCAAACACCAATGCTTGGAAATATATTTTTAAAAAATGAAAAAAAAATTTAAAAAGGACTTTTTGACACTAAAGCCAATTTTTGGAGCTCTGTGCCACGCAGGCAGGTGGGGGGGGGTGTCAGTGCCATCTTCTGTCGGGTGTGCTGTACTGCACAGCCCTGGAAATTGGGGTTGGAAAAGCAGGATTGCATCACCCAGCCTTCCAGCCAGGCTCAAACCCTTCCCCTGGGAAGAATCCTCAGCCAGCGGAGCTCCCAGCCCTTCACTCCCCCCAACCAGGGGGAGGTTTCCGCTGCTAGAGCACGCTTGCACCCCTCCGTCATTACAGAATATATTTTATTTATGGAATTTTACAAATAACTTCACAATTCACGTGACATAAGTTATGTTCTTTGTTTCAACGCTTATCTCTCACAACACCTGAGTTATTGAAATACTGAGATGGAACTTGAGCTTTGAACTGGACATGGGAAGGGAAACACAGATGAAAAAAAAAATCCATAACAAGCTTGATTTGGGTTGCTTTCCCTCCTCGTCCTCCCGCCTGCCCCATCCCATCTCTGATGGCAGGTACCAGCCTGCCCGAGCCAGGGTCAGGACAGAGCTCTCTCCCACCAGTCCTTTGGCAGAAGGAGGCTCCCTCTTCGCAAGGAGCCTTGGTTCTGCAAGGGGTTTCACCCCCAGACTCCCTCACCCCAAATCTCTTGATTTGCAGATTTCTCAAAGTCGACTCAGCTGGCAAAAAACAGGGTTAAGCTGGAAATGAGAAGACAACGGATTCACAATCCCCACCATGTGCTGAGGGGGCTCTTGGGGACACAGAGGACCTTCCAGGCACAGTCTGAAAGCACCTCGTGGTCCTCAGGGGACAAGCAACAAGATTTCCCCCCCTTCACCTCCAAGGAGAGGCTTTTCCATCTGTGCACGCCGCTGAGCTGCTCCTGCCAGCCCTGACTTAGCCCTGGCAGCGCCACGGCTGCCCTCTGCCCTGTGGAAAGCCGCCAGCGATACGGTGTTTTCCAAACACACTTCTTGGAGAGAGAGAGAGAGAGAAGAGAGGGCACGTATGCCATTCGGAGGACTCAGTTTTTCCACATCAAATCAGTCAGCCGGGGCTGCAGCTCTCTCAAGCAGGGAGAAGGAGATTCCAATGCCACTTTCCTCCTGACTACTGAAAAAACAGCAGCAACCCAAAGCAGAGGTAACGACCGCACGGTGCTGCAGAGGTGGCTGGGTACCACGTTGCTTTGAGGTGGATCTGTCCCACGGACCAGCCGCAGAGGGAAGAGTGACTTACGATGACCGTCCCACCCAAACAAGAGACACTGCACGGGGTAAAGCAGAGCCCATCTCTCCATGAAGGTGTCACCAACAGCAGCAAGTGGCCCAAGGACCGCGGGGTTCCTCTGGGTTGAAGGGTGCTCCCGAGAAGGCTCCCTGCTCCTCGACATCCTGATATTTAACCTTCTGGGTGCGGGACAAAGCCAACAGCCTCCTAGGTGCCAAGGGGACAAAGTCAATGCCTGGCCTAGCCAAAGCCACTGAGAGCAGAGGTGCTGATCCACAAGGATACTGGCAGTGTCACATCTCAACCTAGGGACTTGGTGACAACCTTGAGGAGCCTGAGAGGAACACCATCCAGCTGGTACCCAAGGGAAATTAGGAACTACAGCCAGTGATCAAACCAGGGTACGATGCTACCAGATGGTGCTGAGCCTGCCCCAGACACACCAAGGGCTGAGGTCCCTCATCTCCATCATGATGGGCAAGAAAAATACCTGGTGCACCTTCTGCTTTGCTTTCCAGCAGGGGTGGAAGGCATGGGGAGCCCCAGCTCCAGCCCCCAGCACCAAGCCGAGGTGTCAGGATGGCTGTCACCCCGTCACACACACCTCACAGGGACCTGAGCAGGCAGGAAGGGAAGTGACAAGCCATCCCCAGCACGTCCACCAAAGCGTTTCCCAAAGCCATCTGCACCGCTCCTCCATCCGCAGCCCCGCGCCGTCCCCGCTGGGGTAAGCTTCCTAAATCAGTTCCCACTTATCACAAACTCCCTGCACCTGGCTGCGGGATAAGGTTTGGGGGGAGAAGGGGGTGCAAGGGAACCTCAAGCAACACGGGTGGGGGTGCGCAACATTATCAATATGATAATAAGTCAATTCACCTAGTGAATCTGGGGAAAGCCAGCCCAGAAGCAGAGCTGTGAAGTGCCTGTAACACCCTTCTCTGGCTACTCCCTAAGGCTGGAAAACACACAACCTAAAGAGGTTCACAGTCTTTTTTTTTTTTTTTTTTTAAAAAAAACAACCCCCCCTACCCCACCCCAAACCTCAGCAACTCAGCAGCATCAGTGTTTAGAAACTGGTGACTGTTCCCAGGTGTCGGCGGGAGCTTGGTCACAGTCCACAGACTGATCCCCTGGCTGGGGAGCCTGTACCCGGGTGGGGGTCCCCTGTGCCAGCTCTGTCCCTGCCCCACGCGGCTCTTGTGCCCTTCTCGCCAGCATCGCTGCCCTCACAGAAGGAGAAGGGTTTTTTTTTCCCCCCATACAGCAGCAGGGACCTTAGGGAGGTAAGGGCATCCTGCTCGCCTTCTCCCAGCCCATGTGTCAGTCTGACCCACGTGAGGTGCGGTTTGCTGTCCTGTGCTCAGAGCGCTGATGCCCAGAATGTGCTTTGAAAAAAAAACAAAAACAAACATCTTCACCCTGCTCTTCCCAGGGCATCGTCAGGGCTGCCAGGGCAGAACAGGAGCAAAACCAGATGTGGCTCCAGAGACAAGCTTCTGAAGACAGCGAGGATGACGCTCAAACCGTGAGCTGTGCTCCTCGAGCCTCCTCTTCCTCAGCAGCCCTCAGTGCTTGGAGAGCACAGCTCCGAGGACTGGTTGGTAAGTCCAAAAAGGGTCTGTCCCGCTCTGTCCCCATCACACTCTGCCTGTGAAGGGGTCAGGAGAATGTCACGTCCCATCGCACCGCTCCCAGCACAAGGCGGGGAGAAACACAGCTCGAGGAGCTCCTGTCTCTCAACTCCATCATTCCCAGGAGACATGAGGAGAGATGGGATGAGACACTGGAAAGAGATCCTCCGGTCAGTTCGGTCCTGCGGCAAAGGGGATTGAACTCCCCTCAGCCTTAAACCAAAATAAAAGTCTGTGGAATAGCTTTAAAAGCAATGCCTCTTCGTCTGTAGTGTGATGCCGGTGCCCGCACAGGTACAGTCGTATGCTTGCAGCAGGAAAAGGAAAGAAAAAAAAAAAAAAGAAAACCCCCTTCCCCCCCAAAAAAAAAAAACCTGAAAAACTGGCAGAGGGCTGTGAGCTGGGCTGGTCCTACCCGATCTGGATCTGGCCAGAGTACATGGTGAGCAGCACCATGATGGTGAACCCCGTCAGCAGCCCTGCGTTCTGGATGGCGAAGGTGATCAGCGTGCTGCCGTTCTGCTCGTCCTCCCGGCTGACCTCATTCATTTCAGGGAACTGTGGGGGAAGAGAGAGTGATGATGAAGCTGCAACCATCCCCCTGTGCTCTCTGTGCCTGCCTTGCCTCCAGGGGGGAAAAAAAAACCCCACCAAGGTCCCGACCGCGCACCCAGCAGCGCCCCGGGCTCATCATTTACCATGTCAGCCAGCGCGATGTACAGAAACATCCCTCCGGCCAGAGCGAAGATCCAGTTGGCAGAGAAGTGGCTACCGGCCACGATGCCGAAGGCCAACCCCACGTAGCAGCAACAGGCGGAGATGAAGTTGAAAAAAAGCGCTTGGCGGATGGTCATCCCGGCG
>NW_010100217.1:4558-9279 GCF_000699245.1 Pterocles gutturalis
CCCTGCGGGAGAGGAGGATGGGGAGGATGAGGAGGGAGGGGGTGTCACCGGGCGGGCAGCAGCATGGGGACAACACCAAGGTTGTCCCAAAGCATCGCCTGCTTTTGCAGGAGGTCACGCGTGGGCTGCCCGTGCCCGCTGGCGCCGAGCGCTGACCACACCAGCTGCCTGCCAGCTCCCAGCCCTGCCTGAGCATAAATTTGGATATTCAAACCCAAACCGCTGCCCGCCTCCCCCCTCCCAAACCAACGAGGTGTTGTTTTTTTTTTTTTTCCTTCAGATGTCTCCATCTAAATTTAAATCTCAGACATCATATTACCTCGTTATTTTTAGAGCGGCGATTGCTCAGTGTAGTTTACAGCTTTGCCTTCCCACCCATCATTACTCTGTTTATTCCACCCCGCGTTTGCCTTTCTCTCGAGAAACAACAGGTAGGACCAGGAAAGCAGCAGGGATCCAAGACCCCTCGCAGCGCCTTTCCTCGAGGACTCACACACCCAGCTCGTGCGGGAACTCCTCGCAGAGGATGGCCACGGAGGTGCTGATCCCTTGGAAGACAGAGACGGTGAAGGAAGCCCCGATGGCCATCCCGTCGATGAAGTTGTGGAGGCCATCGCTGAGGGTGATCATCCACGCCAGCGTGCCAATGTCGGAGTACCGCACCTCCTTCAGCCAGTAACACGCGCTCTGGGAGGCCTGGAGGTCCTGCCACAGCACCCCAAAAACTCAGCACCCCAGAAAACTCAGCACCCTGCCTCTCTGGGGGGTCACCGCTCCCTCCACCACCCAGGGGAACCCACCCCTCCACGTGTTAAATCCATAATGAGCCATTTGCCTCCCACTACCCATGGAGGATTTTGTCGGGGAGGTGTTGATGGGCTTCAAAACCGCTTTTTTCCATCGACGGGCAGGTTTTTTTCCCACACACCCACCCTCAGCCCCCCAGGAAGAGGCACTAACCTGGACAGAAAGCGAGCCCACCACGACCTTCTCGTCCCCGGCGGGGGTCTTGCACTCCAGCTCGCTGGTGATGTGTGGGATCATGTGGTCCAGGTCCCCGTTCTGCAGTTTCTCGGTGACCCCCTCCTCCTGGTCCTTCTTGGACGGCAGAGCCTCAGGGCCGTAGTGGCTGTGCCCGTGGTGGTGCTGCGGGACAGGGGGGGTGCAGGGGTGTCACCCACCCCTGCCATCTCTGCTGTGTCCCACCCGAGCAGCCCCTGCTCAGCCTCACCTGGTCCTTCTGCTTCAGGAGCATCTTCAGGACTTTTTCCGTGAAGAAGAAGAGGTAGAAGCCCCCAAACACCACAGCGGATTTGGAAACGTAATAATCTTCTTGAGGGTTGAATCCAAATGCCTGCAGGCAAAAGGGGACAAGTGACAGGACCGAGGAACAGTCTCTGGCAGCATCCTTCGCTTGCCTTTGCCCTGACACCTTGGGGACAACACTGCCGCTTTCTGACCTCTCTCTAAGCATCGCTGCTTTGGGGGCAAGCTACAAAAATGCCTTTGTGCACCTTTAGTCCCCTCAAACACCCCACCGAGCCAGCTGTGCCCCAAGGCCTTGCATCCACCACCCTGCAGCAGGGCAGGGATGCTAAAAGCAGGTTTGGAAAGCCCCCGCTCTCTCGGCACAAAAGCTAGAAAGGGCCATAAAATAACACTTCTCTGCTTGAAGCAGACTGGAGATCTCCCTGGAGTAATTCCCTTCCAAAAAGGGGCAAAAAACCAGCACTGACTGGAGTCCTGAGGAGCTTCCAGCCTCCGTACCTCGCTCTCGGCTCCCCTCCGCCGCCGCCTTCCCCTTCTCCAGGCAGCGAGCGCCCAGAGAAAACATCCCCCGAGAGAAGAGAAAAGGGACAGACCCCGACCATCCTCACCCTACCTCGGGAATGAGCTGGAAGAGGGCGTTGGAGTAGAGAGTTCCAATCGCCAGAGCTATGAAGTAGAGGAGCAGCCGCTTGTAAAAGGTCTTCTTCATGAAGGGCACCACGCTGGCTCCCACCAGCGAGCAGAGGGAGATGACGGTGACGCAGAGGAAACCGTAACCCCAGACTGCGGCGTGCGTGCCAAACCCACCCCGGGGAATCAGACGAAGGGGAGGTTGTCGGAGGGAAAGGAGATCAACGTGGGGAAGGGGAGGGAAGGAATCCACGCCAAAAGGAAAGAGAGAGGAGGGAGAGGGGAGGAGAGAAGAGGACATTCATTAGTGATTGCTCGTTCATCTGGCATTGGTTCAAGTGGGACGAACCTGGTGCTGAGTGGCTCTGGAAATGGGAAAGGTCGGAGGGACACCCCACTGCAGAGCTCACACCAAATGACCGGGAGAGGAGCCCTCCCTTGGAGCAAGCAGCTCTCTTTTAGCTCTGGAGATGAATTTTTGCAGCCAGGCTGTTCCAGAGCCAGCACCCCAGCCCTGCTCCCTGAGCCCCCGTGGGATGTGAGGTGATGTTCCAGTGCCACAGAGCACCGAGGTCCCCTGAGCATCTCGGACGCTCCATCCTCGTCCTGCAGCCGCTCCCCGCAAGCCGCGCGGGGATGCTTGGACCGACGGCGAGGGTGGAGCGTACGTAAGGCATCTCGGTTCCTGGCGGATCAGGAAATAGAGGTGCTTGGTTTTTACGTTTGGCAAATAAAGGTCACAATTCTGGAGTTGAAAAGGAGCCTTGAAAAAACATCCCCTCGCCAACACAGACGAGGCGTTCACTGCCCAAAAGCAATGCAGGCAATGCCAGGGGGGAAAACCCAGCGGCAACGAAAGGTGCTCTGCTCAGAGGGAACGCTGAACTGCACCTTAAATCCAGAGTTTTAATGCTGGATGTGCAGAAGCTCGAATCCAGCTTGTCACCTACCCAGGAGCACAAGGGCTCTGTGAAGCCACTTGGCCCGGGGGGTCCGAGGAAGTACACGTATTTCGAAGGTGTCCAATCTGAGAGCACGTGGGTGTATTTATTCAACTCCAGAACTGCGCAATTACAACACAATTAATTTGCAATATATCCGTCGGTCCCATCAGAGCACCAGGAAACCTCACCTAAGTCTGAACCCTTGTGGGAACATCGGTCTTGTGAATCAGGGGGGGAAAAAAAGGCAATTAAAACATTTGTAAAAGTTGGCTGACTCGAGAGGAAGTCGGTGCTCCCTGGGCTGTTCTCTTTGCTTTTATATCGATATTTTCTCCACCTTGCAGGTCCTTCCATCCAGCTCATGCCACTAGCATCTCTGCAGCCTCCGAGCCGGGCAGCTCTGCACGCAGCAGGGCCGAGCACATCCCTCCACGGGATAAACTCCCTTGCGAAGCAGACACAGCCCGTGGGGCAGGAGCAAACGGCTTCTCCCAGCACCTTCCCGGACCTCAGACCTGGCCAGCAGCATCGCAAGGACCCGGCAGGGCTGGTGGACACAGCCTCCCTGCATTGCCTGCATGCTCGAGAGGGTTTCCTGGTGCTCGGAGGGGTGAGAAAAGCCCTGCGGAGCCCCTGAGACAAGCCCTCAGCCTCGAGTGATGGAGGAATCGGTTCGATTCGGCAGGGTGGAGGCAGAGAGGGCGCCCGGAGAGCTGCCCTCGGAGACGGGAGAGAGGCAGGGACTTTCTACCGCACCTCTGGGATGAGCTGGAAGAGCGCATTAGAGAGCAGCGTGCCGATGGAGAGCGCGATGAAAAACGTGAGGACCCGGCTGAAAAAGGCCTTCTGGGTACACGGTACGATGAGGACTCCGAGCAGGGAGGCCACGTTAATCATCGACACACTGAGAAAACCAAAGCCCCACGCTGCGGAACGAGAAGAAACGAGGGCCAGACATTACCGAGGCTCTCGGTGCGGGGAGATGGGGAGAACCCCAAAATCCCGGATCCGGGCGGGCGGAAAAGGCTGGCTCCGGGTCTACGCCCCCACGCCGAGGCCGGCCTCGCCGCACCGGAGCGTCTCTCCCTTTGTTCCAGACGCTTCAACTGCGACACAAACCATCATTTTTGTTGCAGGGGAGGTGGAAGCAAAGCCACCGGGTTACTCGGAAGAGGTTTTCCCGAAACCATGAGCATCATCAGGACCTGGATGCATGGAATGTCATTTCACATCCACCGGTGGCTGGACATCAGCGGGTCCCTAAATGTACCAAGCCATCCCCTCCCACCCACAGGGACTCGCAGCAAGGTCCCCCCGATATCCAGCTATCCCGGCGAGCTGTGCTGCGGACACAGCTCTGCCCTATGGCATGTGGGATTAGGGGAAAAACCACGCCATGAGCCCACAGCACAAACCACGCCGAGGAAAACCCGAGAGGACTCATGTCTGCTGCGGGCGAACTGCTTCCTCTCGTCTCTGCCAGACTCTGCCTGCTCCCCAGAGCTGGGAATGGGAATGTCCTGCAGGTCCTGGGGTGCCTCACGTCCCCAAGCTCCATGCCCCCAGTTCCCCGCTTACCTTCGGCTGAGCTGGGTCTGCTCTCCTCCGTTTGCTCATTTTCCTCATTTTCCAGGTTCTCAGAGGCACATGCCCCCGACTCCAGCTGCTGCAGGATGGTGGGACAAAACTCCTTGAACTCGCTGCGCCCCACGGCCGAGCCCTCACTCAAGTTGTGAATGGCGAAAAGCTCGACGGAGCTGAAGCACTGGGGAAGAGACAGGTATGTGCCTTGAGACCGTCACAGCTCTGCAAAGGAGGTTTTGGGGGTCTGCAGAGCCCCCGCCTTACCCGGGAGAGGTTCAGGCGCTGCTGCGGCGG
>NW_010100217.1:9302-9903 GCF_000699245.1 Pterocles gutturalis
CCCACGTCCAGGTGTTTCAGCAGAGCCTTGAGCTGCTTCAGGCTCAGGGTTTCGCTCTCGCTGTACCGCTGGAGGAGATCCTGCAGGAAGGAGGCTGCGGAAAGCGCCGGACCCGCGGCGTTCCTGCCCGCCTGGACCCGTGGGCAGGGGAGAAGGCAGAGCAGCAGGAGCAGGCAGCAGCTGCGGGGGGGCGTGGCGGTCATGGTGTCTCGGGGATGCTGGAAGAGAAGTGAGACACTGCCATTAGCTTGAGCATCCCCAGCCCGACCACCCCACAGCTCCATCAGGCAGCAGATTTCTCCCCCGGGAAGCCGGAGGTGGCGTGACAGAGCTTTGCACAGTGCCGAGAGCACCCAGATCCCAAGCTGGGACTCGATATCTTTTCCCAAATGATGCAAAACCAGCTGCTTCTCCTCCACCTTCAGCAAAAACCCCGGCATCTTCACCGCAGCAGCGTGCCGAGGGGTGGGGGGCTGCTGGGACAAGGCTCCCGGGGGCTCTCCGGCTCCACAGCCCCTTGGGATACCTGGGGAAGAGCAGCCCGGGTCAGGGAGCAGGCGGTGGTGGGGATCCCACCCACCTGCCTCCACCAGCAGCCGGC
>NW_010100217.1:9992-11049 GCF_000699245.1 Pterocles gutturalis
GCCACGTCGGGTCCCCCCTCATGCCACACACCCCTCGGGGACCTCTTCCCACCCACGCCGGCGTTCAGAGGACACAAGAACCCAGGGGCCAGAGGTGGAATTTTCATGGGGTTATATTTTAACTTTGATAATTACAATGAACTGGGTCCTTACGGACTGCAACTGTAGATGCCTTTATAGTGTTTGCCTAGAATCAATCCTTGCCCTCTCCTCTCCTTTCATATAAGCCGTGAATCAATAAAAGTGGGGTGGCAGAGGCCAGGGAGAACCGGGGTTCACCTCCCAGTACACGTCGGGTGCAAAGGAAGGGGCTGGGAGAGAGGGTGGGGGGCCAGGCACGACCCGCACGTCCACCTTGGGCAGCACCCAAGGGGCTGGAAGCAGAGCCCACGCTCCATCCTGGAAAACCTTCCTGGAAAACCTTCCCCAAAAGATGGGACGGCAAATTTGGGATTCACAAAGACACGGAGAAAAATAATTTGCTACCCGCCACCTCCGTGCACCCACCAGCCATCCCCTTCCCAGGCTGAGGCTCCGCTCCCCTCCCAGGGGGCTCAGGCACACGCTGGCCCGTGGTTTCCCCTCCCCAGGGCTCCTCAGCCCTGGGACGGTTCCTGCACCATTGTACACAGGGTCCCATCCAGCCCGGCTCTGCCCTGGCACAGGACCTGCCACCCCCCGGCTCCCCGCCACGCTCATCCCGTGCTGACGGCTTCCAGATTTCGGTCTCCTCCAAAAAAAAACCGAAGACATTTTTGAAGCTCGGCCAACCAATTGTTCCGAAAATAACCTGGGGCCGGGTTTGGATGCGCGGTGCTGCCAGGCCAAGCCCGGCAGGACCCCGTCCCCCTCCCAGCACCCACATTCCCGCAGGTTTTACAAGCTTACCACCACTTTGTGAGCTTTGTTCTCCAGGAGAGCAGCAGACCTTGGAGGTTTTAGCCTCCTCCTGCCGGGGCTTAGCTCGGATACTTGGGCTTAACCCCTCTCCTCCCAAAATGGGGGGAACGAGCTCATCTGGCGGGGTGCTGGTGATGGTGACACCCTGCTTGGGGGG
>NW_010100217.1:11064-11389 GCF_000699245.1 Pterocles gutturalis
CAGCAAGAGCGGTACCCCTTCCTCTGCCTCCCCCCTCCCCGAATCCACCCTTTAGGACGGGTCCTCCCTGGGCAATGCCCCGTCACAGCCCCGGTGGCCACGTGGGACATCTCACGGTGACTCTCCCAAGGTACACAGGCGCTGGCACACGTCCCACGGTGGCAAAGGCCCGTCCCGGCAGCACCGCATCCTCCCATGGGGACGTTGGCTGCCGTCCCCCCAACCTCCGTGCCGGCGGAGCGCTCCCCACACCCCTCATCCCGCAGGGAGCCATCCTGCCTGAGGCACCCCGATTATCGCCAGCCCGTGCCGAGGCACGCAGCCC
>NW_010100217.1:11408-11613 GCF_000699245.1 Pterocles gutturalis
GGGGGGTGTTCTCCCCAAAACCTGGGCGGAGCTGGGCACACCCAGGGTGGGAAGCCGGACTTCAACTTCTCCCCAGCTGGAAACAAAAGGCAGGAAGCGGTTTACGGGCAGAGACGGGCAGGGGGTTGAATTGCACGGGCTCGCTGACAGTTTAGGGCAAAAACGAGGCGGAAGAACCATCCCTGGGGAAGAAGGGACATGACAG
>NW_010100218.1:0-11463 GCF_000699245.1 Pterocles gutturalis
AGGGGTGGCGATGGGTCCCTCCTGCCCCCGGGGTGGTCCCTGCCTGGGGCCGGGCAGCCAGCACAGCCCGCAGGGTGCTGGTGTGCGGGGAGGGCTGCAGGTCCGGCCCTGGTTTCTGGGCCAGGTTCTCACTTTTTTACATCTACGTGCACAGAGTAAACTGAGCCTTGTGGCTTTATTCCTGCAGTGGTATGATCTCTTCATCCGGACCTCTGTCACTCTTACAGGACAGTTTTCAAAACACAGTGTAAGCCTACCAGCCATGAGTTCTCTCTGGCACAGGTTAGTGAGTTGTTTGTAAATGCTGGGGCACTACTTCTGTGCAGAGTAAACATCCTGTTCATCAGCAGGTGAATAAACCCCAAAGTTTATTTACTTTTCTGGGGTGTTATGTGCTTGTTCTAACTGCTGCTTTGTGAGCTTGGTTCAGGTCAAGTTCTTAATGTTGCAATTCCTCACTAAGCTGTTTGCATCATAAGCCCCCAGCTTTTGGGGGCAGGGGAAGTAATGCGGTCAGACTGGCTACAGCCGTTCTGTTGTGAGGGAGAGGACAGGCCCAGGGAAAGGAAACAAAGTTTTGAGAAAAACAGAGATATCAAATTAGAAAAAAAAAAAGACACCAATTCAACTGGAAATCAAACTGAAAGTAATAAAGTATCAGTACAGATTTAAAATGCTAGCACATTTTGTTACTTAGAGTTTCAAGTCCTTTCTGAATAGACTGGTGAAAGCAGAATAAACATCACTTTTACTGTTATTCGGGAGGTAATAAGCAAGTTGTCATGTCTAAAGAATCACAAAGAAAGGGTCTTATTGTCTTCATGCTTTGAAATGCTCCACTCTAAATCACAGAGGCTCCCTTTCAAAAAGGCTTAGAGAGTCCAGCAATCTTGAGAAGGTGGCTTGCATGGGAAGCTTCCATTAAATGTGAGCATTTATATTTATACAGGTAATCTGTTTTCTCCCCAGCCACAGACAAGCTGAGTGGGAAGGCTGAAAAAATTCTCACCATTGCAGGAAATAACCACTGTAGTTAATTTTCAAATTTAATAGCAAAGAAATCACAGTCTCCTCAGGGAGGGAGTGACCTGTAAAGTCTGATGACAGACAAACAGAATAACAGCATGAAACTGAAATGAAAGATTTAGCACAAATCAGCAAGGTCTAGGCAGCCACTGCAAAGGCACTTGGAGTGTGCCCCAATCAACCTGGGATCGCAGTAGCACTGAATTGCGTGTGAAGCTGTAATGGTGACTGTTAGAAATGGGCTTCACACGGTATCCTGGGTCTGACCACGTTTCCAAGGTTAGGAGGAACTCAGATCCAAAAGGTATTGTTTGAGGAGTAGTCCCACATAAACCATTACTTATGGTTAAGAGAGAATCTGGCTCTGAAGTTAATAGACTAGTAATATATTTCTGTGTAATCTTGAACATACAAGAATGCTAGATTAAATCAGGGCATTCTTTTGGGCAACGAAAAATGCAACAATTTTTTCACTGAACAAAAACCAGGAGTGATGAGTCTGACATCCTCTGGTTACTGCCCTGATTTTTCTGTAGTTGTCTTTTTGTTTTAATGTTTTACTCAGGAGAGAAAAGAAGATCCTGGAATGCAGGCTTATTACAGGGAAGAAAGGAAGTGAAAAGAAGATGAAAGACAGCAGGGAGTGAGCAGGGCTGGGGGGAGAACTCCCCCAGGCTGTGGAAGGTTTGGGAAGAAACAGCCCATCAGTCCAGTCACCCTAACGGCACCACACTTTGTGATGTTGGCGATTCTCTGGGGAAGGTGCTAGGCAGAATCAGTGCTGTGGAGATGGTTTATCCCAAACATTCATGTGTTTACAGTAGTCCTGTGACCACTAGAAGTAGAAAATATAGCTGTTAATAAAAAGCACTTTTGCAGGTTAGAGCACTATTGATCTGAGAAAACAACAGGTTCACTTCAACTGCTGCTGTCAGCGCATTAGTCCTGTATGGGGACATGGAGTCATGAGGCACGGAGGAGCCTGCCTGATAAACGGCTGCTGTAACACACTAGGATATTGACACTGGGAGTGTGTGTCTTCAAAAGAAACATCATATTACCCTGTTATTCAGCTGGCATATCTAAACCCTGCTCAGTGCTTGCAGAGGAACTGTGCTGAAATAGTTGGTTTCCACAAAGCACTTAGGAACACTTGCATAGGGAGAGCTTGGCTTTAAATCCTCTGCACTGGCTTTTTGTTTATTCATTTTTTAACTACATGCAGAGCCAAGTCTTCACTGCAACTGACAGTTTCACTTTGCAAATCAATGAGACAGTGCTACAAGGGCAGGAAACTCTTACCTGTGAAGTTCATATTGTTCAGAGCTGCCGAACTGACAGCCCTGACTGACTGCTGCCTTCATGGAACTAATCTGTGCCAAGTGTCTGAGCTCCCCGAGGCTCTCACCATCCACCCAGGCTGGTGGGATCTTAGTGGGACCTTCTGGGGTAGTTCAGGCTCCAACCAGCAGTAAGTTGCGGAAATGTCTCCTCTCCCAAACTCCAGTTCCTAGCCCCAGCTCTCTGCTCTGGGGTAAGTGCTTCTATGAGAGCTGCTGGTCTGTCCTCAGGAGTGGAGGGACAGAGATGAGGGCTTTGTCTTAAGTGGGCTGAGTCATGGTATTACTGGAAGGAGTGAGCTTGACATCCTGGCTTGATAATAGGCTATGAGAGACTAATGGAAGAAAAAATTGTCAAGTCTATTAAGATGTGGTCAGAGGATAAGTCAGTTAATGCAAATTACAGCCACCCAGGTTATTAAATTAACATGAGATTTCAACTGGAAATATAGATTGCTTTTGAATAATTTTAAATTATTTAAAGCATGGTAATCATGAAAATCTCACAGTCTCCATAATGCAAAACATAGTTTTGATTTTATTACTGCTTGAGTTGTTTTTTTATATTTTTGTTTCAACTTCATGATCATTGAAGGAACAAGAGCTTTAAAGAGCACGTTACTCAATTTAGGAATGCCAAAAGCTGTTACGAGGCAAAAGCTCAGAGGCGGCTGAAGATGAGCTGTGATTCTGCAGCGTGATCTATGGCAGAGCTGAAATCAGGTAAAGCGAAGTGTGTCTAAATGCAATCCTTGCATGCAAAATCATAGATTGGATTTTCTAGCCAGTGATTGTGTCCACATCACCAGTTCAGGTGATCAGGAGTAGATGGCCTGTATCGCTTCAATTACTTTGGCCATTAATGACAATATTTGTCACAAGCAAGTTGGACCTGCTGTGCCTGATAGTCCTGTAACTCTCACCACGTGTAGCCACTGCCACTTGAACTGTGGCCTCCAGATAAGAATTTAGGATTTTGCACTGCCCTGGCCTCCTGGAAATGCCTGCATATAGACTGAGAACGTGAGTGAACTATTTCCCTGGCTGCAATTTCCAGACAAATTTGGGAAACAGAGCTCAGCCCTGACTCTGGGTATTCCTCAGGGCTGGAAGAAGAAATCTAAATGTACTTACAGCATGCGCTGGCACTCTGGAAAAACTGGTTCCACCTGTGGGTGCTGAGCCTGTAACAGCCTCCAGACAATCTGTCCCCTCTGCCTGGAAGTCAGAGACCTTAAGGGAGCAGAGAAGGGAAATATGCAGCCTCATGAAGAGAAATTCATGTTCCTCCCAGGGACCTCGGGGACTGGTTGATCTCTAGAGAAGGATGGTATGTTCAGCATGACTGAAAGTATTAGCTGCCTCAGCCCTGAAACCTCAGAACATTGTGTACACTGCTTAAATCCAGTTTAGTCATTGCTGGAGGCAGGCAAGGCTGCCCTGTTCGAAAATACGCGTGACACACACCTGTGCTTTGTCGAACAAGAAATGCTGAAAGGGTTTTCTTTAACCATCTTTATTTCCTTTTCCTTTTTTTTTTTTTTTTCTGAAGCTGATCTTTTCCCACTGACTTGATTTCTTTCTGACTGTTCCAGGATGAATCATGCAGTCCTATATACCAAATGGAACTGCGGAAAGCAGACCTGACTAATGTCCCCTACCAGGAGAAAATAATAATTGATGCTTTTTAATTACAAGTTTCCTGCATGATGGTCTAGTTTTTTAGCTTGTAATCACTAACAGTATAATAGAGACTTAAGTAAATTGCTGCCTTTTCCTCTTTTGTAGCATATATAGGTCAGATTTTCATGTTGAATGGTTATTATCTCTGACACTAATTAGTGCACTGACTGGCTGACAAAGGTCACATCTGTGTTTTCTTCATTGCATACAAACATGAACAGGGCTGTGTGCTCACGCCAGCTGATTCTCCCAATTCCTGTGTCTTCTGGAGTCATTTCCACCAGTGCAAAATCACTAGTTTGACTTGGTAGCTGCTTTACACCTACTTTGTACTTATGTCAGTGAAAGACGAGGTTGAGGGCAAAGGAGCGCCAGCAGTCATCACATCCACAGCACATGTGCCCTGTTCTGCACTTCGTAAGTCGTAGCAATCACGCTTCATGCATCCTTGGCTTTTCAAGCTCTGTGCAGTTGCAGTCAAAGGGATGAAGTTGTTGCCTTTCCACGAGGAAATGAATGGAGCTTTTATTCTCTCTCTTTGACCAAGGCACTTGGACGGTTTTAGGCCCAGCAAATTGTTTCTAATAGCAGGCAAAATTGATCACCCAGGTACTTTGATGCAGATCTTTTATTTACAAAGAAAGTACAAAATTCTGTTTCCTTGAACAGAAGATGAATCAGACAATAGGAGACAGTTTCTCTGCATGCAATTTCAATCCTTTCAGCCAGCACTTTATCCAGAAGCACTCCATGAGCTTTTTTGCTCAAGGTCATTCTTGTAGGGTTTATCTGGTTCTGTCTGGTTTTGAGAGAAGGCTGCTCCCACCAGACCATAGAAGCACACAGCTGCTCCAAGCACTGCCCTCCTCTCCACATCTTCAAAGCCCAACATTTCAGCCAGCAGAAACCTTGAATGCATTAACTTCTCCTCCAGGTTTGCCCTTTTGCCTTCTTTCTTAGGGTGGCTGTTCCAGTTTCAGCTGCCTGCTTCTGTACCAGAGCTTGTTTGTGTCTTCTACAAAAGAATATCCAGTGAAAGGCAACATTAAACCTGTCAGGGTCATAAGCTTTTGCCTGAACCCTGTGTCTGGATGGCACCAGGGTTAGATTCTCAGCATTTGTCTTTGTGCTGATGAAGAGTAAGACCTTTGTGCTTACTGTCAGCTGTGAAGAACAGGAATATGTGATGGAATTGGGGCGAGATGAGATTCTCACCGCCCAGGTTTTTACTATATGCTCCCCTTACCACTAGAGAGAAACACCCTGTTGGCCAATAAGCAGTACACACTGCTAATCCTGGGTTGAATTTCTCTGTGTTCCTTGCCTTATTAATCATATTTAACTTTGAATTTATTTGTAGAGAACTGCACAGAAAGTCCAGTTTAAGAAAGGAAGAAACAGAAAGGAAGCCTGGGCATCGTGTGTTTTCTTGCAGTATTGTCCTGGACAGTTTCCAATCTGTTAATGAATGAACACCGACACCTAAACCATCCCCAAGGGAGGTTCAAGATCCATCTGAGTTCAGTAAGAGGTTTCTAAATAGCTGCACCAAGCCCACACTTCAAAAGAAATACATTTTGCTATTTTTAAAACCTGAGTTTTGTAAGGCTTTGAATATCAAGATTAATTCTGTGTCTAAATGCAGTAGAAGGCAGCACTGACTGGTGAGTCTCACTCAAATCTGGAAGGTTTTAATATTGCCTGGAATCTGTTTTGGATGTTCTAAAAGCCTAAGGTATGGCTGTGTTTAGTTTATGTTTTTCCCCAGAGCAGACTGTGCATGTACTTATCAGATTCCTTAGTATATCTCACTGGATTTATGTGTGAAAAATGCATTACATTCTCTATCAGCACTTGAAATTTTGACTCAGGGATGCTGCTTGGATAGATTACTGAGCAATGTTTAATTGAAAGATTTAATGATACTCTGAACAAGACATGACTCACTCTTGAACAACAGGGAACAGCTCCTATATATGAAAAAAACCCGAGGTCATGTGGAGCCAGATGCTGCCCTGCACAGTGTGATGCTATTTGCAATAGGTAGCGATGGCTGTGGAAGCTGAGCAGAAGGGTCAGGGCAGCTGGGCAGGTTTGGAGACAGCATTATGCACCAGGTCACAAAAATTAGAAAGTGAAGTTGAGCAGATTGTTCTCAGTGCCTCACATTACACATCTACCTTTGATATCTGAGCTAAGAGGCTACTCTGCTCTCTAGTCCAGTCACTGAGAGTCCTGTTCTGAACTGCCCTTTGGAGGTGCCTGTCCCTCTTCGTTGCCTATAATAGGTACTTCAAGGAGCACAGATTCCTTATTTAGCCACCTGAGTGATGAGCACACTGAGATGTTATTTAATATGTCTCTGTGCTGAGATCTTCATCCTAAAGTGGTGTACAGTTAATGGCATTGGAGAGTAGGAGAATGCGAAGTCCGGAACAAGAATTCAATTGTGGAGGCACTGAGAACATTTGGCTTCAGAGGCTGGGTCCAAATCTGTTAGAGAAATGGGCGAGGACGGAGCTCTCACTGGTGATTGTTTGGTTGTAGGGAGAGAAGGGAAGGATTGAATCTTGGCTGTGATTATTTTGTGTGAATGGACAAGTACTGAATGCTCTGTCAGAGGCAGTTCTTTAACGTGGGAAAACATCAGTCGTGTGTTTGATTTCTGAGCTGTGCTCTTGTTTGTTCCGGGTATAACTGTACCTCCGCGTACTCATTGTTTAAGCCCAGTCTCCCCAGCAAAGCTCAAAACTTTCCCCATTTAAAACAAGACCTTGCCCATATTTTATTCCAAAATGCTGGACTGACTGGCATAGACATTTGGGTTTGTTCTGCAATATGTGGATATGGGCCACCATGATGCTACTGCTCACTTAAAGGTTACTAATTACTGTCACAGAGATTGCAGTTCCTGACACCTTGGCGAAGTTCACATAAATAAAGGTTCTAGCAATATTCAGGTTTGAAATTACACTGTCTAGATATGCACAACAGCCTAACAATACCAGCCTTACAAAAACAATGCATGTTGTTTGCCGCTCCAGAACACGGGAAATGCTCTGCCCAGGGGTCCATCTATGCCAGCTCTCCATCGCAGCTGGAGAAATCAAAGTCTCTTCAGTGTTTTATCCCTCTTTGGTACCTAAGAATTTACTCCATGCTGCAATTTCTGATTCCATTTTGCCAGGTATACATTCATCTCCAGATCAGATGTTAATGCTCTCAGAGCAAAACCATCTGAGCAAGATGATGCTGGTTTTATGATGGTGTTGATGTTTTGACCTGATGCCAGCATGATCCAGGAACAATTCCCATTAAGTCTATTGATGTGAGTCTTTCCTCGAAGGGGATACTCAGGAAACCTTACCTGAATTATCTTTTAAAGTAGATTAGTTAAATTCTATTAAATCCTTTGCAGATATTCATATTCAGAATTAAGTGGCATTAATCTGATTTAGTGTACTTCACTCTGAAACCGAAGAAAGCTAAATCAAATGAAGGCCACTTTAATTCCAAGTAACAGTACTCATGCAGGACTCCAGTGTAACTTCAATAACCACTTTCAAGTCACACTTGTCATTAATGTGGATTAATTTTTCTGACTTTCCTTGTGAAGACAAGGGACAATAAAATCATCATAGATGACCTGACTATACGTTCTGCTTCTTCCCTGCCCCCCAACCCCCAAACACTATGGACACAGCTCCTCCTGAATATTGGTTTGGAGTTCTGGATCTGAAGGTTGCTTTAGTCAATGCTCGTTTCTCTTTAATAATAATTTCTATTAAGCACATCAGTGTAGAACTCTAGCATCTGTCCAGGCAAGAGGAGAAGGGTACTGCTGGCTGATGTTACTGTTCCTGCGGCAGAGCTGTACATCTGGAAAAGTTGCAGTGTACGTGCCTGGTTTAAATACGTAGCTTCAGCTGTTCTGTATCAGGAGTACTAAATTTACTTGTAGATTTAAAATAGGTGAATGATTTGTCAGCTAAAAGGCCAGGAAACATGCTGTTTATTCTGTGCTTTGCTTTTCCTGATTAATAGCAAATTGTCTGTAGAATCTGATGTTATTGTCAAGGATTTCTGGTGTAATGCCTGCACAGACAAAATGTAGAATAGTGCCATTGTATCCCCCATACCTTTCCCCAGCTTTGTATTTTGTCACAGTTGCACTCTGAAGCACTCCAGCACCCAGCCAGCAGATGTTCCAACTCACAAAGGTTTCTGCAGAGGGACGACTATTGACTTCTCCATCATGTGCAGATCAAATTTCAGGCTTTTAGAGTTTTGTGCATTTGCCAGGTACACTGAAATACAGATACCAGCTCTTGCAACCTTCATGTGACTTTGGCAGCGTGCACGTGGCTGTTCTGCATGGCACGTTGCCTCACCTCTTCCCCAGAGACGGATGGCACCACTGCTATAGGTACGCACCAGCCGTTTTCCCTATCTGGGTTCGGTCTCAGGGGTGAGATTCGCCTGTGTGAGAAGCATCTTTGCAGGCCTGAGAGACACCAGGGCAAATTCACAGCATTCAAACTGCTTGACCGAGGCTGCATTGCAAAGCACCTTCCCTGGGAACAGGTCTGCCTCTGGCTGTCACCTTGGCAGCGTGGTTCTAGCTCTGCACACGCTGCTGACCTTGTTTTAGCCTGTTCTTGGAATCCACTTGACCTCCTGGCAGCCATGAGAGAGGCCATTGCTGTTGCCCTTCTACCAGTCCATCAGCCCACAGCTGCAGGGAGATAGGTGGGCGTTAGAACCTCCTCTGGCTCTGGAAATGTGTCTTGTCCGAGTGTGTGCAAGGACTTGATGTGAGGAGTAGTATATAGAGCTGTTTCTCCGCAGACACTTGGCAATCTAGAAACCTTTAATAAATTAAAAAAAAAAATTAGAAAGATCACAAGGATAAATGAGAAGGAGAGGATCTATCCTCAGCTCAGCTTTAAAAATTAAGCAGGAATACAAAAAAAACCCGCAGAATAATGTGTCTTAGCACAGGAAGTGCCAAGAGCTCAGAGCTTCTGCAGGCCCCAGGGGATTTTTGAAGCAGAGCTGGAGCCAGGCTCAGAGCTGGCTGGGGAGGCTCTCCGAGGAGGGTATGACCTGGTTGTGCTCCTCCGTGCCAACGAGCAGCCAGGCAGCAGCACTGCTGCTCAGGGGCTGGGATCTATGGGTGGGGAGAAGTGATGGATTGGAGGCCAAGATGGGCGGATTTCCAACTTAGAGAGTTCAGGTCCAAAGACAACAGTGAAGCCATTGGGCACGGAAAGAACTGGGAGGTGCTGAGGACGCTATCGTTTCAGTGTTTGACGAGCGGAAGATAGGCACACAAGCACTGTGGAAGGAGTGTGGCATGCAGGAAGCTCGTACTCTGCTCTGTACCCACAGTCAGAAGCAGCTGAAGCCCACCGGGAAGCCTTGGCCTCCTGAGTGCTCGTTGGGCTGCAGTACACACTGCGTGGGCTGGGGGCTTGTTTGTTTTTTCATTTAATATTGTCCAGAAAACAAACAAACAAAATGCCAGTAAAGCTGTATTCGCACATACACACAAAACCACATATGCCAAGATTCCCTGGTTCAGGCACCGCTGCTGCCTCGTTCGTCTCAGCACAGAGCTGCAAGCAGTCCTGTCTCTGGTCTTCCCCAGGAGATGTGCCAGCAATGAGAGGTTTGGGGAAACTATGTGGAAACCCAAATCTCAAGTAATGTTCTTTTCTCACAAAAGTACAAGGTTTAAACAGTCGAGAGCTGTGAAATTTTGATGGGGGCATTGGAGAGAAATGAACTGAGCCTCACAGTAGCTCTGGGAGAGAAATATTACTTATTTTACAGCCTGTTCAAGCACTGCTTTTAAAAGGCATTTAAATGTCTCCCTCGCATATTCTGAAAGATTAATTTTTTTAAAAAGCAGCTCCTGACTGTAGATACCTATTTCTAGAACCTGCAGGCCTGTTGTTTATCAGAATGACTGCATATTTATACAAAGGATACTGAAATATTAAAAATAAATAAGCATTACTTTATTCTCTTGTCTTTTTGTAGGATGGGTAGAAGATAAATTATCCAACAAAAGGACTTGCAGCACTGAATGATTCAAAAATTCAGAGATTCCTCCTTTTTGCCCTCTTCTATCAGACTGGGACTTGCCTTTAGAAGAGGATTCCCAAGAGGCCATATACACCAGGAAGCTCAGAGGCAGGTAACCTGGTCAGACACAGCTCGTGCCCAGTTTTTCCCAGTGACTGCCTCCAGCCATTGCTCAGCATGCGTCACTCAGTGGAAGAAGCCTCTGCTGAGCACCTAACTTCAGATGCAAAAATATTTCTCTTGAGGTTGGACCTTTTAGGCCATAAGTTGCCTAAGTTAGGTGCAAATAGAGGGCAGAAAGAGCTTCAGAAGTTCTAGTGAATTGTTTATCGTTCAACACAGCTAAAACCAACCTGTCAGTCACAGTTTCAGCCATAGTCTCAGTTCCTGTGGGGAAAACCTGTTGCTAAGAAAACAACGATTATCTTATCTTCAGACTTTGGAAACATTAACATCACCTTTGTACAATGATTCAAAGATCTGCCTATATACAATGACAGCTCTGAAAAGAAACCTCTCCTAGAAAATTGAATACACTTGTATATATATTTAAAATATAATGTTGCCTTTTAATTAAAAACAGACTGCAGAATAAATAAAGGTGATGCAGCCATGCTCACACAATGCTGTCTTTCGTTGGGTTCCTTTGGCTCCGAGACTCAAGACTGAGTTTACTGCTCAGACATCCAACAGCTTGAAGGATCTGGCCCTCATTTGGTGAGCTCCCACTAAATATTGGCTAATAAATAACTTTCGCCTCATCATCTCATAAATTAGAACATTGAGTCTGAAAGATCTCGTAGGATTCTTCATGTTTTAATTCAAACTGAAATTGTTAAAGACAAGTGAGAATTCACAGAGACAAATGAATCCATGGAGCAGCTAAAGAAACCTGGGTAGCGAAGGCCAGCATCCATCTGACCCCGAGCAGATGCTGTAATCTCATTATTAACTGTCTTCAGAAGCAAGAGCAATTAAGTGAAGGGTAAAAGCAGTGGTTAGACTGTAATTTATTGCGTGAGACCATTATTGGGAAAACAACCTTTTGACAGAATTAATTTTTTTTCTCAGTCTGCTGCAGATTGGGAAATATGAACGAAATGACCTGTGACAGGGCATGTTTCCCAGGACAACTTGCCTCGCCCTGTGGGTAACAGATAATTTTTGGCCATTGGTGTAACGTTGTTGATACCGAGCAGCTTTACGTTGTCTGTTTCCACACACAGTTCCTGCAGGCAGCAGCTCCTTCTGCGATTTCGTCCCCGATGACAGCAGTAAACACCTGCCTGCAGAGCCCAGACACAGCTGAAGGAAAACCCCAACA
>NW_010100218.1:11484-11742 GCF_000699245.1 Pterocles gutturalis
GCTTCCACCGGGGCCAGCACAGCCACCAGAACCAGGAGGTTTCACACCACCAGCAGCGAGCAACCTCGCACCCCGGGACACCCGTCACCGCGGACACTTCCCCGTGCCCGGTGAGGCGATCGCCGCACACACCCGCTGCTGGACAGTCACGGTTTCCCCGCGCGGCCTCTCATCTTGGGGCGGCGTTTCCTCACCTCCCCTCTCACCGCCTGACTGAAACTTTGCCAGCGGGCAGCCCGCCCGAGGGAGAGGGGCCAT
>NW_010100219.1:0-105806 GCF_000699245.1 Pterocles gutturalis
ACCTCCTTTGACCTGCTGCTCACGCTTCTTTTGATGAAGCCCAAGATATGGTTGGCTTTCTGGGCTGCAAGCACACACTGCCAGCTCATGTTCAGCTTCTCATCCACCCATACCCCCAAGTCCTTTTCCTCAGGGCTGCTCTCAAGCCATTCTCTGCCCAGCCTGTATTTGCACTTGTGATTGTACCGACACATATGCAGGACCTTGCACTTGGCCTTGTGGAATTTCATGAGGTTTACACTGGCCCACCTCTCTAGCATGTCAAGGACCCTTTGGATGGCATCCCTTCCCTCCAGTGAAGTAATTTATTCAGCAAATAGTGGTAACAGTCACCAAATAATTTATATAAAAGTATATTTTTTTTATATTCGATCCATTCTTACAGATGGCTCGTGATTCATAGGATTAATCTGCAGAACACAGATCATCTATGTGTATTCATTGTAGGCTGGAAGTGCTACTGAGTTACATGCCAATTAATTGCCAGAGAAATCTTTGTTAGAAGGGCATTAAATGTTGGGAGCAAATATCATGTATTTTAAGGTAAAACGTATCCTAATTGTCTTCCAGTGTTAAATCAGGAAAGTCCAAATAAAATTTGCAAGGCTTCCAAATAAGTTGAAACACGGGAGATTACAGATAGTACATCCAGTGTTCCCTGACCCTTAATTTATACTGCGGTGATGACAAGCAAAAAATGACCAATTATGATCAGTGTACACAGAATGAAATTAAAACAAACCTTTATGTGAACTGTGTAAGGGAGGAGCAAAGGCAAGAAAACTCATGGATCAAGAAAAAGACAGTTTAAGAAGTGAAGGAAAGAGAAAGAAAACAAACAAACAAAACCCACCAAAAAAACAAAGGCTCACCACCTCCCACATGCAGACCAATGCTCAGACGGGCTCTGAGCAACTTCTAATGAAAAAGATGGCTAACAATAATTTTCTTAGCTTAGAGGAACATTTCCAGATAGAATTAGAGACAGCTTAATTGTCTTCTGCAATTCAAACATTAGATGTCTTGCAGCATCGCTTAGATGTAATACGAACATCAACCATTCCTACAGAACTGGTAATGTCTTGAATACCCTCATACAACAATGGTTACCATATTATTATAGTATTTTGGCCTTATGAGGATTATAATTGCACTAAGCAAAGTAACCTTTCCTCATGCATGTGAATCAAAAATTTTGAGTATTGATTCTGCATTCAAAATCCAGTGTTGCTAACTAGACTGAGTTAGGTGGTATGGGTTGATGATTGCACGTGATGATCCTTGAGGTCTTTTCCAACCTTAATGATTCTATGATTCTATATGATGTGCTACATTCACTGCCTGTAATGAACTTTCTGGATCTCTGCTTTTAATCACAAAGCTCAGGTCAACATCAACCAGTGGCGAGGGACACAGGCAATGTCTTATTTAATGTGAAATTATTTAAATTATGCTATTAACTTTGTTACATTTTTTCTTGCTCGTTCTGTTTAAGAGATACAATTTAGAATAACATTAAACTATGGTAATTAACAAAACTACCAGGAACAACCCAGAACATATTTTCACCAAGCTACTGAATAGATAATAGCACCATTTCTGTTAAGACATGCAAGTTTGCATAGACAAGCTTAGAGAAGCCACACCTGTGTACTGTGGCATGTACACTGCATCATTTGTTTCCAGAACAGCATGACAAATTGTTTTGATATGCTATCTTCCATAGGCTAAGTTAGTGATTATTCAGTAACAAAGGTGCACAAGCCTGACTTCTGGAGGGCTTGATAATGTTACCTGCAATCTGGTCTACTCTGACATCTATTTTATCATTTAAGACTTATTTCGTGTACCTTCTGTTTTAGAATATCTCTGTAGTCTCACCCATAAATTACAAAGCAGTTGATTGGGTCTCTAGCTGAATTCAGTATAGTGCAAGAAATTAACTGTAAGCCAACTTCAATACATCCTTTCCCAAGGGTTCGCCAGCCTCCTGGCTGCTCCATCTTGTACCTGGCAGCAATCCCTGCCCAGGAAGCCTTCACAGAGAATCCCCCTACCCCAGCTGCATCTTGCTATCACTAAGCTCTGTTGGTTTTCTCTGGAGCTTTACCGGCTCACCACTCTGAGATGTCAGTGTGGCTGAGAAAGTCCTTTTTCTCCTCGCCGCACTTCATACCTTATCTGGGAAGCATGCTCTCTTCACTAAGTTATCATTAGTGGCAATGCCTTTTTTTTCAGTTAGAACTGCACTCTTTATGAAAGTTATTATAAATGTAGAAGTTGGATTATGGAATAATACCTATTTTAAAATGTTATTCATGCACTATGTCACTGTTTCTTACTTGTAGCTTGACTAGATTATTATGTTCTCTTTCACAGCTACAGAAACAAGAATGATTATTTACTTCACCGGCTTTTTATTATATTTCATTCTTTGATCTAAAGAATTTTTATTTTCTGCGTCGCTTTTACAAAACTGAGATTCCTAACAGCTATTTAAATAATTGTCTAACTTCAATTGTTTTATACATAGTTGACTGAGAACAGAAGTCTTAATGATGGTTAAAGAACATTTAATTGCTTCAGCAAAGTAATTGTTTTCTGCTATTAATAAAATCTACTGTAAGTATTCATGAATATTAAAGTCCTAAAGAACCCACAAAATATCCTATGAAGTACTTGATTTGTGTGCAGAAAATATAAATGAGGCTACATTATTTCAGTTGTATATACATACATTCAGTTAATAAAATATACACAGTAAATTGTGGTGAAGACAAATTGTAATCTCCTAATGCTAATTAGCTCCTCAGGATTGAGCTCTCAGCAGCACAATTAAACCAAAAAATTTACTTGTACATATTTGCATTTAATGTTTTCAACAAATGAGAAAAAGATGTCTGTAGGATCTTTCTCCATAATCCCAACTTCCCATTTTACTTTACAGCATGATTGTAATGACCAACATAAACCAAAAAACTCACACTGTCTTCTGTGCTACTTTATTGCCTAATTATCACTGTTCAATGAAGCATAGGAAATTGACAGTTCTGCTACTCACTATTCATAGAATTTAATAATAAAAATATGTTACTGTTAGGGCTGTGACTTTACAGCCAGAAACTGAAAGGAAATTTTACAGCAAGATTCCTCACTGCTTCTAAAAATAGCCCAAAGCCTCAGCCAGTTTATTGGCTAGAAAAGGATATGTGCAAGAGTGGTTCTTCAGTGTTAGGTCCAACATCAATTGTGTTTCACCACCTCCATTATTATTCCACCAATAAGAGTGATTTAATACTGTTTTTGCCATCTAACTAAATCTGTTTCCATCAGGTCACTAATGAAAATTATTTCAGCTAACAGGAAAGGCAAACATGAGCTGGTATTGTCAACATATCATCAAGTCTTATTTCAGGTCAATGTTGAGAGCACAGCAGCAGAATTACACACAGTCGCAGATGCTCTGGCTTATATTAGAACAACAGGAATGACAGCTGGTGTGGAGAGGAAAAAGAGAAGTCCAGTGTACACAACAGGACTATGAATAAGAGCAAAGAGAACACGAGCCTCTTCAAAATATTACTGAAACAGTTTAATACTTCCATTAGAGTAAGAGTGTTAGAACTATCTCTAACTTAATGTGATGGTGTAATATTGGCCAAAAAAACTGCACTTATGAGCACTAAGAGTCCTCAATGTATTTTTGAGCATACAGGCATAGACTGGACAAGATGTGATTGATATGTATATGTAATATGTATGAGTGACTTCCTACACCCACACACAGTACCAAAGGTAGAGATGTGAAGAGCAGTCTGCCTAGATCATAGAGACTGAGGTGTGAGTAGATGTAGGTTAAAAATCCAGTTACTCAGAGCCCATCTGTACTGATAAATTCCTAAAAGGAAATTTTTGATTACTGAGTTCTTAGAAAGCTAATAATGACTTTTGACCATCATGTTGATCCCTTCCAGACAACTTCATTATGTTAAAGATCTTTGTTAGTGACGGAAGTAAAACCAAAGACAAACAAGACTAGTACATTCATGTGTCATGACTAAAAACAGCTCAGTTCCAGAATGAGACTAGAAGTTTCTGAGCACTGTAAATGTGTCATATAGCATTATGCAAATATAAAAGAACACAGAATAAATCCAGTCATTTATTTTCTTTTTCAAATGGAAGAGTGATAAGCATCACTGCTGTTTATGTAAAAAGACTAAATTAATTAAACGTCTAATACGGTAAAAGAAAACAAGTAGGAGGGATTAAAGGGCCTTCTTGTTTTTCCAGGATTAGAATTTCTTATTCACTCTTGTACAAGTTGTCACTCAGAGAGATAAAACACTAGTCATTTGCCATGCATCTTTTTATCAACTTTGTTTTGACCGTCTTATTTTTCAAATCAATACTGCTGTTTCACTTCTAGTACCCTGAAAACATTGCCAGCATGCAGTGAATAGATTTAAAGTGCAGACCACGATCTGTAGAGAGTTTGGAGTGTTTGCTGCCACTGTATGCTTTTGACAAACAGCTTCCTTCTAAAGAATGACTTGAAAATTAACTCCTGCAGTAATAAGAACATTTCTACTACTGAAGGAATAAATGTTTTCAAATGTTTACTGACCTTCAGACTTACAGAAGCTACATGGCTACAAATTCTTTTTATTTTGACGCTAGTTTTAAAAAAATTATCCCTGGCTTCCTGTTCTGAAATTCTGCCTTCAACAGTTTAGTATCTATCTTCTAGTGCCTTTGAACCTATGAGGTATAATACAAGTCAAATCAATAACCTAGGCCTCATATATTCAATTACTCATATATTCTTCACAAGTTCTTGACAAGATTATTTTGATTTTCTGTGAAAAGTCATTCTGCCCTGTTGTCTGTGGAGTTTGAGTAAATGTATCAAGATAAGTATCTGTCTCTGGTGATGATGACAAAGGGATAACACAGAAATTAAAATATACTGTTTTTCCAGGTTGTCCTGAGTCCATTTTCAAAATTTAGTTTTATTGCTGTCCATAGTGAAGAGTAGTAAAATAATCACAGTGCATGCATTTGTGTGTTTCAGTGCTGCTTTTCTGTATAGGATTTTTTTCTCTTCCACTCCTGAAGGTATATTTGTGTACTGAATTCATGAAGGCTTACCTGAATTACAAGTGTTGCTGTATGCTTCTTGCCATACATTCTTGGCTTGAATCCCACAGTTATCTGAGTTCCACCAGCGCTTGCTGGAAGAAGTTCTCCAGCTTGTGGCAGTACAAAGAAGTCAGGACCACTGCCCGCCACGAACTGCGCAGTGAACGGCTCTGGGTATCTACAGAAAAGCACAGGGAGCTGTTGTGCCTTTTATGATATCTTAATACAATTTATCTACAATCAAACATTTCAGACCACCATGTGGCATGACTCAGTAGACTTGGAATTCCATGGAATGCCTACAGAATAATAATAGCATTCTTACTTATAGAACAAATATTCTGTAGTAATTATTATTTATTCATAAATATTTAAAATCTTTATACACAGGAACCTGCATACTGGTCTTCCATTCCAAACATACATGCTGTTATAAATATTATAATAACTACAGAATAATGCTAGCATTTGCCACTAAAAATAAAAGAATCATCTAACCTGTAAAGACGTAATAATAGTGATAGAAAGAAATTGCATGTCAGAGTGAAAATCCACTTTTCCTATTAAAAAAATCTTCACTCTTCCAATCTCTAACCAAATAAAACTGACAAGCCACCCATTTTATTAAGTTTTATGACTAGAACTAAATTTGCAATCTGGTGGAGTGTTACTAAATTGGGAGGGAGTTCTGAAAGCCTTCAAATGAACATATGGAAAACAACAGTTTTCTGCCACTGTTTTCCAAGTTTTTCATATCTCATACACTAAAGAATTTGAGGTACTGCAAAAACAATAATTAGGTTCCTGTGTTGATATTATTGTATGTCTGTTGTATCATAAGAATTTCTATCACCAGTACTGCAGATCTTGTCCAATTGCTTGCTTCATGGCAGTACTGTTGGACCGCCCAGAAATATCTTATTCCTGGTAAAGACAGTGGCTGGGGACTACAAAGCAATCTCAAACTAGAGCCTGTCTATCACAGTTCCTCAGGGACTCCTTGCCATAAACTTTCTCAGCATGAAAACAATATATATTTTTGTATTTTCCAGTCAGGCATTCTCCTTTTAGTCTTTATACGTGTTGCTGAGGACAACTCTATCACTATCTGGTCAGAAAGAGAGCAAAAGAAATTGAAACTAGAAATAATACTGCATGGTCAAAAAATAATCCTCAACACCCTGCCATGGTACAGCAGGGCAAGTATCATGCATGCTTAGAGAGAACACATTTTTAGTTGATAAAATTTGAAGAATGAAAAACTAACAGCATCTCAATAAAAGCTGTTAAAATCTGTTTATTCATGGATCATCACACCAGAATGAGCACTGCTTTTCAAAGAAAATACTCATAAAGAAGTGAAATTTAATATTTTATGACAATTCATATCTCTACGGAAGTGTCCCACATTTCCCGGGCAAGTGCTATTCAGTGGGTGGTACGCTGGGTCTATGTCATCTTGTTTAAAAAAAGCTCTCCTTTGGAATATGTTCTCACGAAAGGTGTTCTTGAATTCAAAATACCCTCATGAAAAAAAGGTCATACTGTAAGTTTGTAGAAACAAATAGCGCAAGTGCAGAAAACAGAAACCAAAAGGCTTCTGTCTCCTCAAAAAAAAATTACTGAAATTTAGCAGTGCCATTGGACTTGGGTGCATTACCAAATTTAGCCTAGCTTTTCCTTTAGGTGACAGCGAGGTGGGCAAAACTATGGAATGTCTGAAACTACATTTCAAGTCTTGCTACATCAAACGTATGCTGACAATCTCTGTTCGTGGTACCTAAAGTTGTGCACCTGAGTTTACAGCCCTGAGCCATAAGCGCTAATCCTGCTACAGCCTAGGTTCCTGTCTATGTGCATTCTAAGCCCTGAATTTTCAGATCTGTATTTCCTGCAAGGGCTGCTCAGCTGTGACGGCCTAGAGCATACCCACAACAGACAAAGGGCAGGCACAGGATGAAAAAGAAGTAATGCCACTTGGACTGAGTAGCAGAGTAGAACACTCATCAAAAACATCTGAAATTAATATTCAAACTCTGGTTCTGGAAATACACACCTGAACACAGGCCTTCAATTCCAACATCATTGCTCTGTAGACTAGATTTAGGAACATTTTAAGACAACACTTTCTTTATCTCCTGTGTTCAGTCTGTCTTCTGGTAAGCAGTTAGGGTTGATGATTCCTAATAAGCACTTTTTGTCTCCATAAGGCATGCAAGAGCATGACTTAGACTACAGATGCAATGATGAAATGCTAAGGGAGATTAGACAGGGTGCATGCACAGAAGACACATGAAAATAGGGACTTTATTCCTGCAGAAATTGTCTCTTAGCAGGGTGTGATACAACAGCATTTTTCTTCAGAGACCGTAAATGATTCCTCAAAAGAGTAAGTCAAAAAACAGACACGAGAAAAAGCTATAGTTTTAGTCCTGACAAGGGGACCAGACAGTTTAAAATGAAACTGTCATAAAACTGACAATTGTGCACACAAGATATTTGGCAAGTCAGAGAAAAAGTCTTATTGTATCAACTATGTTAGATTTTAATTTTCAAAAAGAAAAATTAAAAAAAACTAATAAAAAAGAACATCTGCATGCTTCTTGACAGCATTGGCACAAGGTACTAGAGGCAATTTTTTTTTTCTGTGGTGAGTAAAATATATATACACATACATACTTACATGAACACATATAGTCATACCTAAAACCTCCGCCTTCCCTTCTTCCCTTCCCTTAACTTCCCTTCCCTTCCCTCCCCTTCCCTTCCCACGATTTTTCTTATTTTTACCCTTCTGATTCTCTCCCCCATCCCAGTGTGGGGGAAGCAAGCAAGAGGTTGGGTGGGGCTGAGCTGCCCTCGGAGATTAAACCATGACACTCAGCCATGAAGGACACTGATGAGGCAGTCTACATTTTTTTCAAGAAGGTTTTTGTTTAACTCAAGGGTGGCAGATACTAACATACTCGATAAAGTTTAATGATGTGTAGAGTTTTGAAAACACACATGAACCAAGCACAAATGAATTAGTATGTATGAGGGCAGAGGCCATATAAACCCGAGAAAGCAAATGTGTCTTTCCACCTGTATGTTCCTTGATTCCTGTCATAATGGTTTGATATTGCTATCAGCCAATATGAACTCTGCCCTTAAATAATGAACAAGAGTAAATATTAATTTGAATTTAAATAATAATTGGACAATGAAATAATGGCAACCAGGAAGAGTGGAAACTGAGCTAGTATTTAATAGGTATATTTACAATTACTCCTTTAATCTTGTTCTTAAATAGCATTGTTCTTAAACAGAAGTCTGTACTTACAATCGTTCTCATGTTAGACAATTTTCAAATTAGTAAACTAAAAAAGAATAGCACCTTATGTCTTCAATTAAAGAAAACCTTTAAATTCATACTCCTACAGAAATCTCACTGCAAAACTTCTAAAATACCAAGCAAATCTGAAAATATAAGCCTTTATTAAATTAAGGCTCAAAGTAGCTTTAATGTTTACTTCTGTCTTCCTCAAACTAGTGAAGCAGTAAATTATTCCTGTAGAAATGTATTCCTTTACAAAACTCATAGAATCATTAAGGTTGGAAAAGACCTCAAGGATCATCAACAACCAACTCAGCAGTTTTGCAAACTATACATAAAAAACAATGCATAATGTTTTCATCAAATGTGGGTGTTTTCCAATAAAAGAAGAATAACAAAATGTCTTAATCAGTAAAGTATATAACTTCTTAAGCAAATAAGAGATATGGTTTGAAAATGTTACAATATGCTTCCAAAAATAGTTAATCATACCTAAACCTACCTCTTGTAATTTGTAGTTAACACTTGTTGGATGACACAAGAAATTTTAGTTATTAAGTAATGAAGTTCTTTAAACTTATTAACTGTATACAGTAGTCAAATTCTATAAAATTATTAGTGATAGTTGGTATGATTAAGATAATTTATTTTCAACAAAAAAAAACCACAACAGAAAAAAAATTAGGAAATCCTCACTATCAAAATTGGTTAGGTTTTATACCAAAAACCAACTCGGTTTAATTATCCATTCTAAATCCTGAACTCTGGACATCAGAAAGGATTTAACTCCAATTATCACTCTATAGCCTTGGAAAGACTGCTTCAGAATTAAAGGACTTTCAAAAAATATGAACACTGGATGATAAATGACTGTCAAGGAATGCTTTATCAAGTTTAACACCAATTTTGTTGTGTACAAAGCAGGAGGCAGGTGTTTTATCTTCAAAAAATTTTAAGATTTCTGTCTCATTTCTCTTCTGCCCAGGGGTACAATATTTGCAGATTGGTGAAATGACTTTTCCTGCTAAAAACAGTCCAGGTGACATGTTTAAATATAGCTTCTTGCTAAGGTGTTGTAACATGTCAGGTATTGTATTATTTGGAAGCATGATCATAACTTTTTGGAAGCTCTGCTGCATGTGTATCATTATTGATATTTTCTACTAGCCTCCACTCACACTCCAAAAAATGGAGCTTAGACAACATTTGTTATATGCAGCTGCCACTATGTGGGAGATGCTAAAATAAAGTATTCTAATTACACCTTTGGATTAATGGTAGAAATTTGCAGAACTGGTAACAAAGCGATTGGCATAGGAATCCAGGCCTGTAACATGCAGAGTGATACGTGACGGAGGGTGAGGAGAGGGTGTGTGCGCTGAGAACTTAGTGAATACATTTTTTTTGCAGCATACATAATTCTGGCTCATGGTAACTAATGAAATACAGCACTGATTACAGTAAAAGAGAAATATTTCTTGAAGTTGGAACTGTAAACATTTTTTTTTGCTTTTGCATTCACAATTAGGGAGGATACAGAAAAAACTGAGTTGCTTGCTATTCTTCAAACAGCATTAAGATTTGTTTCTGTGATCAAGGAATGTTTTTAATTGAACATTTATTCTATGCACTAGGAAATGTGCATAGAGCAAATAAGGAAAATATCCACAATGGTGTTCAAAATGTGAAATGCAGGTTAAGATAACATAAATCTACACATGCAGTCATTTTAAAGCCTAATTTCATCTTCCCAGTCATCCTGTATTTGTTCTCTCTTTATTCTAGCTCTGTTTCCATAAACTGGTGGAGCCTTGGATTTTGCAGACACCACTCCATGGAGACCGTATTAATATCACACTGTTTGCTTTTGTGATAATAGTTGCTGACTAAGTGTGTTTTTCTGAAGCATAGTTTACCTGAGAAGTTTCCTCAATATAACAAATATCCTGTTTGTGATAAACACAGGATTGGAATGAGAGGCTGGGATGGAAGGATGAATAAAATTTTACTGTATATGGGAAGCAACACATGATTAAAACAATCACTGAGAGCTACATGGAAAGCTAGAATTATACTGGTGAAAGGAGGCTGTGTATGAAATGAGTAGATAGAATGAACAAGAGAGACTTATCCATCATCTTGACCAAACAATCAAAAGTAAGGTAGTTTACAAAAAAATATTCAAGTTAACATAGTCTTTGTATATCTATGTTTCATGTTGTCTACTGAAGTCTTTGCACTGGAAAACAAATAAGGTAACATTCTGCTGTAGCTGGATATCAGTATTTCAATGTGAAGAAATAAATTCAGCCATCAAAATACCTCTGTACTGGAGTGCATAGTAGTAAATATTCTCCAAAAAACAGGTCTGTATTAATACAACTGTTCTGATCCCAAAACATAATTGATTAAAAATACAGTAAGAAGTTATTTTCAGTAAAACAAACATAGAAATGACTAGCTTTCTTAAGCAGAGCATAACTTTTGGAATTTTTCTTCTCTGTTTCAATTATAGACATCAGCATAAAATAATGGACCAATAATTTCAGATGGATATCAAACAAGTTTCTGTAATTTTTATTTCCAGGGATAATATTCTATCTATTCTTTTTGGTTAATACTGCTGTCATTCTGTAAATCATTGGTATTCAATAATGGATTTGGTATTAAAATAAACACTAATGTTAACACAAACATTAGAGGCTTGTACCAAAGGCAATTACCTCAGTGGAAATGTTGTCAATGATTTCAGCTGGTGTTGAATTAAACCTAAATTTATGACAAAAACCGAAAAAAGGTCTTCTATGAATGTTAAAAAGTAGCAGATTTTTCTTATTTAACAAGTTAAATCTGCTTATTTGATGCTAACCAATCTTAATGTAATTACAAGAGACCATTCAACAGGATGTCCCTTTAGAACTTTTAAAGCTGAAAGTAAAATATTGGACTACTCATATAACACAACTGTCCTCAGTGCAGACAATTTTAAACATATTTGAGTTTTCTTTGTACAACCAAACTGTTTGGCTGCATTCTTAGTGTCTGTAATTATTTATTGAAGAAGATACTGGGATGGTTCTCATTGCCAGCATGTGTGTGTCAATTTTAAATGTATTAAAAGAGAGAGTGCATTACATATTTGCATGTACTCTCAGAGCTTTGACTACTGCAGATTGTTGTGAACAGCGTAGCAACTACCTCCCATTTGTAACTGTTCATCATTTCTGAAGCAACTACATCAAATCTAGGGATGGGTAAAATGGAAAATCATTAATTCAGTCTGAAATATGTTGTACACCTTGAAGATTTTGCTGGGGAGGGGAGGAGTCAGATTAAAGGGAGAAGCCAACATTTGAGTTGCAGTAGCCATAAAGAAAAAGAAAGCTAAAACCACAAACCTCATAGCTTTGTAGTGGTCACCGAAGGTGCTGTTTGAATCACTGAAGATCCTCATTCAACTTGGTACATATAAGGGAATACTAATCTGTCCTTAATAAGATACTGAGCCTTTTCTGGGCCCTGTGGTTCTCAAATATTTTTTGTTGCATCACTATGCACCCTACTAACCCAAAAAGATGTACAGGTCTTTTCAGCAATGCTGTGCAACCACTCTGTCCTGCAAATAGCAGAGGGAGAAAGAGACACAGCTGCAGAGTCCCTTTCTAGCTAGTTACTCAGAAATACATGTGTTCCCCTGGCCCAGTTACTCTCAAAGTAGCAGTGCCATAAGGTACCACTCAGCAGAAGAAAGGAAGACAGAAAGTATCTATATGCAGGGTGAAAAAAACCTCACCTCTCCTTAAGTACCAAAACTGATTCTGTATGGGATTGTGCTGCTAATTTTTTCCAGGGAAGGTCTATAGGATGATACTCCATATCCCAATTGAAACTTCTAAACAATATTTTAATACTTAATGGTTTTATTTAAATCTAAGTCATCTGAGTTATTCAAGCATTATATCACTTCTGTAATGTACAGGTTTCTTGTGTAATTGCTTTTAAACTGCAGATTCTTTATGCTAAATGTTGGTTGGCTGAGTGTTCTATTTCTACAACAAAACCTCTATCACCAAAATTTCCTAAGCAAATCAAAGATAAGATAAAGCAACATAAAACTTACAGATCAGTTGTTGGCACTATTTACAACACGGATCTTATTCAGTACGTGCAAGCATTACATTCTGTATTTGGAATATATGGGAAGAATCCTTGTTATGTAAAACAAAGCTGGAATTTGTTTAAGGAAAAAGAGAAGCTGTCTTCAGTCCTTCTGGCTCCTTCTTTATATAACTATAATGATTCAGGTTTTATAATACCTTTCTGCAGAACATTAGGTCTCTTCACTACTATCAAATATCTACCAGGAGATTAGAGTATTGCCAGAGCAATTGCTTCACTTTTGTTCCTGAAGCAGCCTGTTCTATTGAAGCTGTTAACTTGAACACTTTGATAGTAGCCTTTTCCAGAGTCGTCAGTAATTGTCATCACTGACAGCCATCTAAAAGCTGGAACAACTGTCCATCTTAGATGCATAGCTTTTGGAAATAAGCTCTTAAAAAAAAAATCAGTTGGAACCAAGAACACTTCCTGCTGTGGATGCTACAAAAACATGTATCTATACTGAAAGTCAACGATCTATCAGCATATCTGGCACATTTTCTAGATATAAAGTAAAAAAAGTCAATTTTAAAGAAAAAAGGATATTTAAAAACAATTCCATAAGCAAATTAGATTGTAAGCATCATGGTTCTTTCAGGTTTGCTTTTTGATATTTTCAAACTTATCTATCATTACCACACAATTTATTCCTCAACTTTCTGCTGTAGAAAAATGACACAGTGGGTTTGCTATAACATCATGAATCTCTGAGAAAATAATTAAAAGTATGTAAAAATATAATAACAGAGATTTCCATAGGACTTTTAAAAAAGAGAGTAACAAAATATTGAAGAATGACACAATTACTCTATCTAGTGAAAGGGCAGAGTAGAGATGAATTAATAATATCCTTGCATAATAAAACAGAAATACTTTTAAAAATGGCACATTTAAAAATATTTAAAGCACAATGCAAAGGATTGTTTTTAACTTGGTGTAAGTACAAAGTACTTTGAAAAACAATCTATGAGTAAAAACATTAAGGCTTTAACAGTGAGCCTTTAATATCACAACACACCTGCCTTAACATTATATTGCACAATTTAACATACATAAGCATTTTAGGCCAAACTTTAAAGTCATAACATAAGCATTTGGATCTATTCCACAAATTTTCTACAGCCTAAATGTAGAATGTTTCTGTTTTCTACAGTACAGCTTCAATATCACATTTGTTACCTATACAATGCAGCACTTGAAAGTAACAATGTATTACTGACATAGCTGCAGCTCAATTATGTTTCTGTTGCCCAAATTTATCCTACCTGATGTGTTCGAGTGTGAGTTCTAGCCTCAGCAAACTGCATAAATTCTTTATCATAAGTATTTTTACCTTGTCTGGCTTGTAAGCTTAAAGCCAACTATAGATTCTTTATTCAGGCCAACTGCTTCAATGTTCATGACATCGTCCACTTCTGCCCTCGTAGCAATGAACAGCATTGGAAACTTCCAAACACCTCCTGTAGCACACTGTACTACTAAAGTTGCTTCATTCCTTTAAATTTCAGATAAAAACATTAATTACATAGTACAGCATTATCAAACATAAACTCAGTAAATTAATGTCCAAAATAAGCCTTGAGTGTGTAGAACTATACTACATTAAAACTAAAATACAGACTGTTTTAAATTGGAATATATCCTTAATTTTACATGGCATAGTACGCATCACTTGCACTTTAGACTGGAATGTAAACTAAATACATTTGATATTTACAGCAAAGTACAAGAATGGGCATAATATGAAAGCAAAATGATGGGCACAGTCATGAGATTTGTTTCTTCTGTTTACTCTCTGTTGAGTTAAACAAATTTTACTCAATTTGTTTTACTCATTATTCTTTATTTACTGTGGTCTTAGAGGAGAATTTGGGCCAGACCATGTTAGCAGTTCATATTAGAATCAAATAGATTTGACCTAACTCTGTTTTCTTTAGAAAAATTCCAGGCTCTGATGTCTTCAGACTGCCTAAGAAGGGAGTTGGTGCTGTAGGTTCTGATGACAAAGAAAGTAATTAATTGCAATCATTGAGTCCTCTACATGAAGTCTGATAGATCTCAAGTACGTAAAAATAAAAATTAAAAAAAACCTGAAAAAACAGCAATAATAAAAAAAATGGACAGAATAGAAATAAAAAGGCTTTCTAAATTAATCTCCTTTCTGACACAATGACACTGAATGAGGTGGAGGGACAGTCTTTCCTAAAGTTTTGCTCTTTGTTTATTTTAGTAACCTTCTGGACTACTGCAAATACCATTGCCTCCTGCATCCTAAAAATACCCTCCTGGCATGCAAAGCATTCTATTCAGCAGTGACTGCTCCCTATCTTCCTGGTAATGTTGAGACTCTGAATTTACCTAGTGCCTGCATCTTACTGAAGTTTCCTTCCAACCTCCTCCCCATACACATTTGACTGCTTCAACAGGAAAGCACAACTTCCCTCTCTTTCCAAAAGTATCTCCCTCTCACAGTTTGTTTTTTTTTCTTTTTTTTTTTTTCAAGAGGTGAGATGGACTAATGTAAGTTGAAGAAAACCCATAATTTTTCACATCACAGCTATAAAAGAGGATATTTTCCTGTAGATTGCTGTTACTGGAGCACCAGAGACTACTTTAAAATTCAACCATCCCTTCCAGCTAAAGAACAGGCACACATGCTCAGCTAAGAAAAGTTCTTCAAGACTGATAGACTGCTTTGTCTATATGCTTTCTGTAAATTTTGAGAACTGATTTTCATTGTAAGTCTTTCAGTACTCCAATTTTTAGAAGTAAATTGATTGGACTAAGGCAGTAAGTAACTCAACAAAACCATCTCACAAGCAATAAAAAGAAACACTGTCAGTTTTGATACCAAAGATATCATACTGAGAAGCAACAAGTGAGAAAATCTAAAATAATACATCTCAGAGGTGAAAACAAAATGAGGAAAACAATGCAGGGAGGTGCTTACATAGCTAAGAATGACTAGACAGGGGTTTATTGCATGTTCTGTTGGTAATCAGGAGCTTACCTCATTGGTTTGTAAGGTGCAAATATTACACTAAAGATCAGTGTTATGATTCCAGATTCTGTATCCCTTTCTCTTCGAACCAGATGCACACCAATTAAAGATTCAAGCTGAGATTTAATTTCATTTGATTGATATTGCAATTCATACAGAAATTCCACTGTTGTAGAGAAACCTATATGATAGGAGAGGAAAAGATCAGGCTGTGTGCACTCTAACATCATACAGTTGGCTGTCTAGTAGTTACAATTATTTTATTTGGTACTAAAAATGACAGACAAGTAAAACTAGTAATAATCCAAAACTTGAGCGATTTGCTTCTGACTTCATAGCAAAAGCTTCCAGTTTCATATGACAGGCTTTATATAGTTTCCAGCAAAATGGAAGCTTGAAAACTTACTTAGGAGATGTGAACTGTAATAGCAATATTGTTCTGGCTACCACTTCTACATTAGAGTGAGATACTTTTAGTTCATTGGGTAAATGAAAATTGCAAGAATATAATACTTTTTTTGAGTAATGCCATTGGGACAATCTCAAAAAAAAAAGTCATTAAGGACATTGGTGCCATTGACGGCTGCAAGCCTGAGAAACAGAATACAGCAAAATTGTGAAGATGTCACTAGCAGCCTCTTCTCTTATTCCCTTTAGCAGCTATGAAAAGGCCAAGCAATAATGACACAAGAATAAACAGCTGAGCTTCTTGAATCAAATGTCTCCTCCAGCTGTAATAAAGAAAACTGTGATACTCAGTATACAATAGTAATTTGTACACAGAAGGCAACATTTCTATGAGGAAAAGAATCTCAAGCTGCTAATCAGTTTAAAAGTTTTACACGTTTTATGGATGAAAAGCCTTTTAACAAAACCACTAAATAAATGAAAAGATATTTCATTTTACTATGACCACGTATCTCAGGGCACATTTTGAATTTGCACAGCTTAGTACAATGTGTTGCCCAGAACTCATATGGATATCCCTGTATATATATATATATGCTAGCTATAGAAGGCCAGTCAGCTGCAGAGTTAATTCCCAAGGCCTTCCAACTCGGAGTTCTAAAACACAGACTACTTGTTTCTTTATATAAAAAGTCCAAGGGACAATGCACTGTGAGACAGTTGAAAAAAAAGCTTACTTTGGTTTTGCCAATCTGTAATGCTGCCAAAATTTGAGTATGGCGACACCCTCCTATGCTTGTGGTCCTTTCTCCTTTTCTGAAATGTGCAAATCCCTTCTTTCTACTTCATTAGCTAACAAGAAGCTTGAACACTGGTTGTCAATATTTTTGTAACATATAGATTAACCCTAAGAAATATAGCAGTTTAAATGGAAAAATTTCTGACTCTTTAAAGTGGATCCTTCACACAGACCTCTGTCCAATTTATGCTGGACCAAAGAGCTACACAGACATAAGCAAAACATTATTACCAACACACAGATTATCAGTCATTTGAGATATGCACTGAGTACCAACTACACAGGATTGCCATGTATTAATCCACCTATTATAAATGTACTATATTACAATAAATGTACTTTGTTACTATGAAATTAAACATGAACAGTTTTCCTACAGTTAATAAAATTCCTAGGATCATCCTACATTGTTCCATTCTTTATTGTCTCCCAATTTTAAATAAAGAATGTTTATGCCATGCATTCAGGTTCCAACACAGCCCAAGGCTTGTAGTAGTCACCATAGACAAATGCCAAAACATGAAGATTCAGATACGAAAATTAACTCCGTATTGGAGAGAAAAGATGAGATCATTTGGAGCATTCCACAATGAGAAAACTGGAACTGTTGAGCAGATGTTTCTTTCAGCAGTTATAACACACAATGCTACTCAGGAAAAGTTTATTTTATAGTTCAGATGCTAGGAGGAAATGTTGTGAATTGCATGCTGCTTTTAGTATCCAAAGAGATTTGGTTTTGGTTTGCCATATTCATAGTGTAACTTTTAGTCAGAAGCAATTAACTATTTATATTTTTTCTGCTCCAGGCTGTTTTGTAACCTGTTCTATGCTCCTATTAAGTATTTAGTTAAAATATTTTAATATTTACAACACCTAAGGAAAATGCATTTATAAGTGCATTGTTACACTGGTCCCTTAGCTGGTTTTGATCTACACTGCCAATCTAGTTTAGGACTGTTCCAAAAAAAAGAAAAATGTAATTAAATTTTCACCACAGCTGCCCTGAAGACTACTATATTATCAGACTAGAAGCCTCTGTGAATATGTTAATATTTGATTCTAGACAATTCCATAATACTCATGCTGCCTAAAAAAAATGGCAGCAGCTAGAGGCAAAAAAAAAGCTGTGAATCATTGCTAGAAATTCGTCCAAATTGACAAATGTTCAGAGTTCTCTTGACTCTTAGTATTTCCAGTTTCAATTAAAATGGTGAAATAAACAAAACACTGGAGACAGAACAGACATTTTCTTTAAAGTAATGCCAAATATAGCATACTAGTAAAATATGCTCTGACCCCTTAGCCCAGCTCTTTGTATGTTTTCATTCACTACTTTTCTTTTTTAAAATCATCATTTTAGTATAGGTAAAACTCTTATCTAATGTAAATTGTAAAATACACACGCAGATATAAAGTATACCCCAATTAATCCACCTCTGTTCTGTAAATAGAGAGCAGCAGGTTTTAACCAATTCTCACTCAACATAGAGATATTTATCAATCCAAACACTGGGAAGACATAAGCACACTGTTTATATACAGCTGGTTACATCTATGGAACAGAAACTCCTATTACAAAAAATATTACTTCCTCATAGTTCCTGAAGAATATTATGCATTATTTAAGTAAGAAAAGGAGAAATAATATGTTTTTTTCCAAGACAAGTTGTTTAAAGCATTAAACATGCATTGTTTTGAAAGGCAATTAATCTCAGTCTTTTAAGTATTTTCCTTTGTGTAACTACAGACTTCCAAAAGGTAGTATGCATTTTGACAACATTTGTTTATGCAGAATACTGAAGCAACTATGTTTAAAAAACAGCAAGGTTTTTGAGCTATATACTTCCCTTATTTGGTGATCATTTATTTTCAAGGGCTACTAAGGCTACTCCTTAAAAAGCACTAGAATTAAAGTGTTGAGGATTTGTGGTTTGGTTTTTCTTGTTTTGTTTTGTTTTGTTTTAATAGCCTCTAAGAAGATGAAAGGAAATAAACCACTTTTAAAAAAAAATTATTTTCTGACTCTTAAGATTGATAGTGTGGAAACTCCAAGGCTTTTTCACTCTGAGCATATAAATTGGGCAAATGTGAATTTTTGTGACTGTTAGGATGTACTGTAAAACTAATTAATAAATGGCACATGCCTAAAAATAAAAACACAAGCTTAACAGGTTCACATAATAAGAACCTCAGGAACTTATACGACTTTTTGTTGGAAAAAAAGCTGTATTCAAACTTCAGAAGACTTAGTTCCAAAGGCATTGATGGGTCTAACATCTATAGAAGATACTGTGAAAGGCCTACGGGATATATCTGACCTGGGGTAGAGTTTCACACTGTCATTAGAGAAGCTTTTTGTACCTCCCTCATATTTTTGAAAAGCAAATAAGTGTTTGATTTCACTGAAGATCAACTCACTACACAAGGTGTTTTCTGACAACAAAAACCTCATGGACACTGGCCTGTGAGGCTGCAGTCTCTTGTGGACACCTAAAGGAGATCTACGTGCCTGAGCTCTCATCAGATAATGTTTAACCTGCAGTGGACTTGGTGACACAAAAATGGCAAGGGAGAGGAATTTTTCTAAGGGACTCTCCTTACTTTCACACTGTCTCCCACTTGAGACAGGAGTAAATTAAAGCTGTGAGGGGAAGAGGCTCAGATCGCAAAAATGCTTGTACTCATTACAGAGGCCTTTTGTTGGATAGATGCAATAAGACACAGATGCGAGCCAATTCACTCAATTGGCCTTCCTCGCCTCCCATTCAGCAGGCTGCAATCTTACTTGCGGTTATTTAATAAAGAAGGTCAGCACAACTGCAGAATGCAAACACAGAACGAAAGCCCAGCCATTCATAAACTAGCAGCTTCATGTTTTTCAAAAGCTAGATAAATCATTTTATTTGGTGCTGAATGTAAACATGTTGTACTCTCTCACTGATATTATTTTCACTGATTCTGCTAATTCTTCAAGACTAAGTATCTACTGTGGCCCTGACACCTAACAAAGATTTCTTCCCGTCTTGATCTAATAGTCATACAAGGAAACCCTCAGTGTAGTGCTGTGTATACATCTTTGTATCTCTTTCCTGCAAAATTATTTATCTTTCCATATCCAATTAAAGCTTTTCATCCATATCTTTAAGCCTCTGCAAAATTCTTATCCACATTTTTTTTACCCTGCATCCCACTGCCTCTTCTCCTAGCAACCAATTTCAACATTTCTCTTCTAAATTTTCTCTTACATTTGATTTTTCTGCTGGCTAATTTTTTATCTTTCAAAAGACTTGTTTTAAAACAGATTTCTACTGCTAAAGCAGGTTTCTACTGTAAGGAAAGCAGTAGAAAGCACTCCCCCCCCCCCCTCCCCCGTTATTTTTTTTTTTTTTTGAGAACGTCTTTCTTCAAAATACTGTATCATTTAGTGAATAAAACGGAAGTTTGTGAATCCATGTATATGAAATACATGGTATGCATCTAGCATCTTCTGTTCCAAATACGTTTCTGCGCTCTTCCCTGCAGCTAGTTTCCATATATTCTCTCTCACTGAAACCTTTTTGGACTAATTCCCTTTTATTAAGTCTATTCATACTCCCCTCTTAACACTCACACTTTCTTTATTTTGGTATTATTTGGCATGGTAAATTGAAAAAAAAACCCTCACAAAAATAAAAGGATTTCTCACATTATCCTCCTTTCATCTAGCATGCTACTTAGATAAGTACATTAATCTGTAAAGTAATTTTTAAAGTAACTCATTAAAATGTATTTTTTGAAAAACATTCTATTTCCTTTTCAACATTCTTCTTTTTTATTTAGCACTGTCTTAATTTATCTAGCAATTCTAGCAAATAAATATCACAACTGCACCTGGGCACAAGCAACGTCAAACCAGCTTCTTTGTGAACATGTTATGATGTAGTCTTAATTCACACAGACATTGTCTTTTCCACAGTATCCTGACTCGTTTGCCTCACTTTGAATGCTGCCCCCTCAAATCATCAACAACTCAGGATGTCTTTTAACTTAACCGTTCAATTTCTATTGGCTCACCCAAATGCTATATTGAAAACTATATTATTTAACATGTAACAGTTTTTTACACCACACTCACCATGATGATGTCTATGCATTTTAATGCTTAAAGTAGTTACATTAATATATAAAACAAATTGTGCTTGCCATTTAGAAGAGCAATTACCAATGCAAGCAAATTTCTTCAGTTTCCTTTGGAGGGGCAGCGTGTTTACAGACAGGCCATCATAAGACCTGCAGATCATGAAGCAATAGCAAGGTTGTTTATCCCAGTCTTTTTATATGTCAGCATTACAGGTATTCTTTCCTGTCTCCCAGATGCACTCTCGGCCTCAGAAGTATCCTCGCTTTTATCTTTCATTTTTATTATTTTGTGGTTTACTGGAAATACATAACTCACAGGGCATCTTTTATGTTTTGGGTTTTTTTTGACAATGCATCAATGACTGTAACTGACCGTTTCCTACAGGCGGTTAAGAGGATACCAGTAATTTTGCTCTAATTCCTTCATCGCACTCTTGTGTCCAAAGAATTTTTTAACATTTTGTATACACTTAGTCACTTTCTCTCTCTTTTCAAAATTCATTATTAAAACCACTTGCTTTAGAAATTTTTCTTACTCCTTGTCTTCTAACACTGTCAACATGTACTGTGTCAAGTATACTTCACTGAGACAGAAAACACCCTCTTCCATATTTTGGAACATAACATTTCCATTAATGGAAATTTATCACTTGCTAGTTAAAATATCACTTTACTGCTATATGAACGTGACCCCCCAATTGAGAAGAGCAAGTAGATTTAACCTATCACTAGCGACTTCATTTTCTTCACAGCTTCTTATTAGGGTTAAATGGAAAATACAAACATAATTTGTCCAACTGAATAAGAGTAATTATGCATCTAGAAATTCAAGGTCCTGCATAGTTTATAAATTTCTTCATGTTCAGGAACATAATCTTAAAATACTGTGGACCTAAGCATCACTTTGTAAACCAGCTGTGTGTCTGTACAATGTATGGTGGTTTTCCTGCACTAAAGGCAATAACAATAAAAGTTTAAAATATCTCTTCCAAGAGAAAATAAGTGTTTTCTGACTACCTTTAGCTTCTATCTGATAATTCGGGTGTAAAATTAGAACTGTTTGTCTTTTATAAAAATAGATTTTTTTTTTCTGATTAGCCTTGATCAGACTGAAACTATTTTGAGTGAGAACAAAAACCTTGGCTGATTGCTGCTAAAAATCCGAATGTATTAAACTGCAATGAGATGTGGTTCTTACTCAGCAAGGCCAGTTTTGGTTTTTCAATGAACCATAAAACACTGTTTTAAATTTCTATGTCCAGTACCATTTATTTGCCCTTTGAAATTCTGTAGAGCTGACACAAACCAATCCAAGGCTTCTTAATGTGAAAACTCAAATTCACAATGCTTGAAATAACATCGGACATACGTAGCAAAGAGTTTAATGTTAATTTTAAAGGCACTTCTTTTGAGCCTGCCAGATACAGAATACACCACTTCCAGAAGCTGAAAAGACCTTGCAATCTGATCTGTTAAGCTACTCCTCACTTGCAATTACATTGCAATTGGCTTTTAGAAAAGACTCAGTCCTTCTGGACTTCTCATTTTTCCTGGATGTACATCATACTGAAAAGTAACACCAGGAATAACTGAATCGTTTCTGGTTTTGTATTAGTTATTTTTTTTGCATTTTTGTGAAGCTGAATAAATTGCTTCAGATTAGTTTATAATTGTTCTTGTTCCCTGTAAGTGTTGAATATTTTAATTGAGCATGATTTTGCATAGGAGTTAGAAAGTAATCTTAATTTACATAATGATGAATTTCATTCTTAAGGCTTGTGGATTTCAACATTTTATAAAATGTCAAAGAAACAGAAGTGAGTCTGTGTCCTGTAAAGAGAAATATAAGCAGTGCTTTGTAGTTACAAATTGTGTTTGCTCACAATTCACAAGCTCTTTTTATATATTATTTGTCATTATTGTTCTAGTAATATTAAGAAATGGTGGGGGAGGTACTGTGAGAGAAAGTATTATGCTAAATTGTTTCCTTTTTAATGGACCAAGTGGTAACCTTGTATATCATCATCAGGTGAATAAATCATATTTAAAGTTCTTCATTAAAATGCCTGTGCATATTGCAGTTCAATAAAGAACACGAACAATGCATCAAATCTCTCCTATGTTTCACTCATAAATAAAGAAACAGCCAGATGTAAACAAAAATTACGTAGCTGACAAAAAAATCCATCTAGGCTTTCATTTCTACTCTGATGTCCTATTCTTTGACTTCTACTCAGTTCTCTGTTTTCCAGCAGGAGTTGTCGCCCTTAACAACAAGGTAATAATCCATTACAGACTGACCCAAATGGTAGTTCACCCCCTTGTCAACACTTTAATTTTGCCATTTCTAACAGCTTTCATCGACTGTTAATCCAAAACAAACACTTCTTTGTTCTTTCTTCCACTTCTCACACAGGAAAAAAAAATCACTTAAGCTTTTATGTAGCTATAGTTCTCTCATCCTAAAATACCGTTTCAAGAATAATTCCACAATTATTCTTACAATAGAGAGATGGTTTAAGTTAGATATAGGGCCATCTTCATCATTATTATTCTCTTCATATTGCTTTCAATATTAACCTGACACAGTTTATCAGCAATTAAAATCTCTCTGGATGAGAGAGAAATCTATAAGAATATTTTGTCTTCACCTATACTGGCATCTTTCTGCCTTATGCTAAAAAGATTTCTTTGGTGATATCCATTTTTATTGAACTCATTTCTGAAAAGTGATCTTTTGGTGATATCCATTTTTATTGAACTCATTTCTGAAAAGTGATCTTCCCAATCCAGATCCATCACATCAAATTGGCATTCAGTGGAACCCATACAACTGACTAACATGAAATCTTGCTAGGGTGGGGAATAGCTTTTAACACATGTTTGGACATGTTGTTCTTCCCCTGTTTCAAAGAGCTGCTTTAATGAAATTTAAGAAAGAGTGAATTCTGATGAGTGTCAATACTTCAGGAATTTTAGAATGATAGATGATTGCTATAAAACTGTGTAGAACATATATATCTGCTTGTTTGATAGATGGTGAAACAAAGGGTATGGATACATTTTGTATGTCAATGTACATTATGGATAAGTACAACTGGAAATTGTTATTTAACCACTAGGTGCAACTGAACTATCCATCTGTTTAGTCAGAGGTCAGCCTAGCTGTGAAACTTCCACATAACAAAGAACCCCTAATACTTGTGCTACCCTACAGAACCTGGACAGCATTATTCTCCCACAAAAAATAACTCTCATGAAACCTTCCCAGAAACAAGAACTCAGGAACAAGGAGCTAAGACCAGCCGTTGGCTGTGAGAAGCACTATGAATTAATGAAGATTAGGGAAGTTAATTATAAACACCCAGCCCTTATGGTTGGTTTATGTGATAAACTGAAGCAATTGGAAGGGATGGTTTACAAAGGACTATTATGAACACAGAGACAGAAGGGGATTGTTTAGTGTATTTCCTCAAGCAGAAGATACTCTGCCTGTGTACTACACAAGCTCTCAACATGGTCAAGTTTGGTTGCTTAGAAACTTATGAATTTCAGTCAAATATCTATAACTGAAAATTTCTGAATGTTTGATGTTTTTCTTAGAAGATCATGGAAAACTAAACATGTTTGTATTTCCCACTGAATTTTTAAAGTAAACTAAAAAAGCTGTTTTATTAGAATAAAAAATAACAATTGTCACACTTGTTTGGATGAATCTTCAGTCTCAAATTTCATTTACTGAAAAAAAGGTCTCTGGAGCCATACATAAGGAAGCAGATGAAAAATACATATAGGTTTAAAATATGCATTTAAAACAACAGACAATTATTTTTAAAGGGCCATATCATAATTGCTATGTATAAAACATTAATGTTTAGTTATTTGATCTCTGTAACTTTGCTGACTTCTGTACAACAAACTATGTAATTTTAGCTAGACAGTTTTTAGATTGTCCCCTCTTTCTTAAAAAATTATATTAATTTTCTGTTTCATATGATATCTTCCAGCTTGGATGAAACTGAATTCTTTTAACGTAAAAGACATGCCTGAAGATTTTTCACTTCCCAATAATTTATACTTATCAAATAATTTAAATACTGAAGCACAGTAGCAGCTGTTTAAATCTCATCTGACAGTAATTATCATCATTTATCTCAGGATATAAAAACTGCTTACTACACATCAAACATACACTCTGGTGAATCACGCTTTCAGAAGAGAAAAAATGAAAAACAGATTGCCAGGCTGTTATCTTAGAGGTTTACGCTTTTATTTACATTATTGCCGGTAGACTGCAGAAAGCTGAGACAGTACCATTAAATTTGATTCCTAACAGGCATCAAATTCATCTAGCAATAATGGCCCTATAATGTCATTGAAAACCATGAAAAGCCAGTTATAAATGACCTTACTACCTATGATGTAAAGCATTACCAGACTTCTTGCTTGAAAAGATGCAATGTCCCAAACCAATGTATTTCAGTATGTGCAGAAGCCAGTGTCAATACGAAATATTATTCCTAAGAATAAAACAAGCACTACACATCATGAACCTGCAAGTCTTTCAAAATGCTGCCTAAACTTGCTCAGTGCACGGTATTCTTGTCAATTCAGATGCCACTATGTTGGAGGGAAACAGCTCAGGTATGTTTAAGGTAGCCTACTCATATGTGACACATCAATAAAGAGCTAAATCTGCTACACTATAGCAAAAAAAAAAAAAAAAAAAAAAGTATCTTGTATTTTGTTACACAGCAGTTCTCACATGGTTGAATAAAGTTATATATCTACAGTTCTCCAAAGAGGAAAGAATGTATGTTGTGAACTTCACATTTTTATTTTACTAGATTAATCAGTATCACATAATATGGGAATATAAGATAATAACATGCCCAGACAATAAATTATCTTTGACACCACAATATGAGCAAATATAAAGTTTAACTAAGTAATTATAAATATTAACTAATCAGTCAGTATATCCTTTGCAAGCTCTTGTTAACCGTTCAACTTCAGATTCCCTCCTGTTTTAAAAGCACCAAAAAAGAAAATTCTCTTCAAAGATCCTGACAGTGATTGCTGATATTTAGACCACACTGGTAAGTGTGCAGGGTGAGGCAATATTTGCATGAAAATCATTCTTGTAGGAAGGATGTAGTGCGTCTTGATTTACATTTTACAACTTTTCAGTTTTTCAGAGTTCTTTGGCAGGAGAGTTTCTGTAACACGGTATTCCTGCAAAGCCTCTACAGGCCCAGATTCTAAATGCCATAAATGATACACAAAAGTCAAGTTTTCCTGCCTCTCAAACTGATTGCCTAATAGATTGCAATCATATCAACTTCTGTAGACTCATCTTTTACCACCATACAATGCATTACACTTCCCCTCATTTACCACTATGTTGAAAACACATTAGGATGTCTCATGTCATGTGTCATAGTTTTTAAGTAACATTTTTCTTAAAAAGTAGGATGACTTTGAACCCCACAATAAATGTAAGTTAAGTCTTAAATGTGCAATAATTCATGAAGGTAAAATGAAACTATGCATAATTTGTTGTAGCGAGTATGACTACTAACATACATCCATTAACAGAAATACTGGGCATATAGCAGTTAACAAGGATTCTTTTCTTACTACTGCTTATAATTCGCACTATTCTGTTCCAGAGAGATAGAATATGAAAAGCTGGTGTATTTCCAAATAAATTGATTTTCACTGTGTCTTCTGCTGATTAACAGTAAGTGGAAGCTATCTTTTTGCAAAGCTTTATTGCTTCTTTTAAACAAGGCCTCCTTCTTCAATCCATTCTTCTGGAGATATTTGTCTGCTGGTGGGAGTGCATGTAACAATAGGGACAATCTGCAGATAAATATTTCCTTGCAATGCTTACACAGACATATTTTTGCTAACTTTAGACTTTGTGGAAGCTATTGTCTTTTAAAGGAGAGGGAGTATGTGTGCAAGCCTCACATCCAAGACAGATACGAAAAGAAAGGATCAGGTTTAAAGACACCTATAACTGCAGACATGCTGTTATACAAATGTCCCATATTTGCAACAGGGTAGAAATATGGACTGAGAGAAGGATCAGTCTAAACCCCATCTGCTGTTATGGCAGAGCTACATTTGGTGAAGCACTTACCTTATCTGCAGTGTTCCTAAAATAGCATGATATCCAAGCTATTTATCCTTACCATCAGTGACTTGAACCTCCTCTTGTATGTTGGCTGGCTTATTTGTATTGACCATGGAAAATTTTCTTGCAGTAGGCATAGCAGTTGCACCAGGAACTACACCAGTCAGCAGCACTTCTACTCTTTTTTCCACTCTCTGCCTGGCTTGACAGTGTACGACAGCTACAGAAAAGAAAGAGCTCATTATTTATAAAGCATCAGCATCTTGATTTTAACAAAACAACTAAACATATCAGTCAAATGTGCCTAGAGAGTGACAGAATTCCAATAAGGACCAAGATGACTAAAAGCTTTTTCCCATTTCACAGTTTCTATTGTTCTGTCTAGGTGAAGTAGTAGAAAATATCGATAAGCAAATGAAAATCTGCTCCTACAGTTAGTTCGCAACAGCACCTGCAAATTTCTCCTTTCTTTGTAATCATGAAATCTATCCTCATTTTATTTCATTTGCAAATAGAAATTATGGTATGGCTTGACATATGCCAATGAGAAATCAAGACTAAAAGGCAAGCAAAGAAATCAAATATTTTAAAATTTAAATGAAGGAATATTAAGTTACTCTTTGATTTCTTGATTTAAGAATACTGTTGTTCAAACTTTGGCTTTTACAGAACTATATTAGAATAAAAAAACATGTTGACATGAGTTTCTCTTTGAAGCATGGCAGAGTTTTTTTCAATTCAGTAAGTGATTTTAACTTACCGCTTCTAAAATATGTCTTTTTTCATTACAGGGTAGTTGGGTTTTAGTTGATACACAAAATTTTATAAATCTTACTTCAATATTTATTGTTTATGGTTCTTTCAATAATTATTGGCACAGAAAGAGGAGAAAATTAGATGTAAGGATGGAAAGAAATATACGTTTTCCCAAATAAAAGACTTTAGAGTTATGGAAATCAACACGAAAAAGAAGAGCTGATTAACATTTCTCAGTTTCAAGCTCAAAATATTATTTTCATCAGAATTATACCCAATGATTCTTTAAAAATTAACTCTGATTTAACATCAAGTTTTAATGATAAATATTTAGAAACATATCTTGGTACGTAATTATGTAACATGCTTGAAAAATGAGCAATGAAATCCTTGCTTCTATACCATGTTTATTTAGCTTCAACTTTCAGTTCTAGACCTTGACTCACTATCATGATTTTGGAAAACAGATAATTGCACATTAAGTTCAAGTCATTTCCTTTCTCTAAAGAAACCCCATTCTTTGTCTTCCTTCGTCTTTTCCTGTTTAACAGGGTTTAAGTAATTTTTATAGCTCTCTTCTAAGCATTTCCATGAGCGAGAGTTACTGAAATAGTTAAAACTGCATCTTTTTTTCAAGATGCATGGCTTTATGTTTAAGAATAAATTACATTGTCTGTATTACACCAGATTACAAAGTATTCCAGATTATTGAGTGCACATGTTGTGTCCACACCATTTTCAACTCTGCAGCTCATCCTACTACCAGAAATTATTCTACATTTCCTTTTTCCTAAATGGTTAGGTAATATTTATGGATAAAAATCAGGTTCCTGTGGGATGTGACTGGACAAGTCCCTGACCAACCTGATCTAACTAGACCTGGCTTTGAGCAGGGGGTTGGATTAGATGACCTCCGGTGGTCCCTTCCAATTAAATTATTTTATGCTGCTTTGACCCCACAAGGATTAAAAAAGTAACCTGTATGGCTCTCCATTTGTAATCACTTTTATAAGCTAGCCAAGCTGTAATCTACTTAACATGTACTTTATGTGTTGTGACCACTGATCTCCTAATTGGTCTCCTGAGATACTAAGTCAAGTGACTTCTAGAAGTTTAAGTATATTAAGATGTAAATAAGAATGACAGAAAAGATGAACTGCCTAATATACTAGCAAAGTAGCTTTGGTTTTTGACATAACAGCTTGTAGCCTCCAGGCAATTTTAATAAATGTCTGCATTAAAAGAAATGACAGTACTATTTCAGTAATTAATAAAAACAATGATTTAGAAAAAAAGTAGGTTTCTTGTAAATTACCTGCTTTGGATTCATATCTTACAACAGGGCTTTTAAAAAAACCTAGTTATAACTGAAAGCCATGGACCTTCAGAATCAAGGCAGGAATGGAATCTGTTTCATAAATACACTTGCAAACAGGTATTTTAGTTTCCCATGTCATTTTTCAATGAAAGATCTCGTACTTCCTTACAAAAAAAATTTGCACAACATAGCATGGTGATGACTGAGAAATTTATTCAAAATTAATGCAATGCTCCCTGCATGCATTACAAATATTTACTAAACATAAACCAGTGGATAACACAGTTATAAATATTCTACAGTTTAGATTTGCTGCTTTAAAGAAGCATTTAGGAATTTAAAATTACTTAAGATTTGACATTAATTATGTTTCTGATCATATACAGAAGTGATGTCACTTAAGCAATTTATGAATGCTAACACTTTTAATTCATGTCCTCTACCTAATGAAAACAAAAGCCCAATAAAAGGGCTCAAAGTCTGCTAGGCAATAACATAACAGCTTTAAAAAAAACAACAAACATTCACATCAATATATATAGTTTTAATGATAATGCGACTCATTAAAACTGTCATTTTGGGCAACAGTTGATTGCATGATAATATTTGCTTCATACTTTAAGGTATTAAAGTGAAAATTAAGAAGATGAAAGATCTAATTAATACCGCATCCTTGGCATTTGTCTGCAAGTAAAGGGTCCTTAAGCAGATTAAATTAATGACAGTAAAAATATCTATTACAATAGTTTTCCAAAAGTTATTCCTATATCTTAGTCTATGTAGTGTAGAAAGGTATTATAACCAATCGTCAAAAGACAAGATGAAAAGACAAGCTGGTGTAAAATTGTCCCTTATCTACACCTTGAGTTATAGTTTCATGAAGGTTACAGATTTAAAAAGCTGTTCACAAGTTCTGTTTCACAATTATGGGATTACATTACACATTTAAAAAATAGGTGAATCAATTCTATAAACATACACTATCCCAAAAAATAAGCAACAAAAAAAAGTCTATGAATGTCAGTCATTTTTAAGGCACATTTACTTCTCAGGAGCAAGGGGAAAACACTGCTCTTCATGCCACTATCTATTCTGGTTTTGATTAAGGAGTGAAATTCAAAGCTGAGAAAAAAAGCAGATATGTACTTTAATATTTTGTACTCTGTAAACTCTCCAGAAGGGTGTTCCGGGTATGCCAGCAGAAATCTACCCTCGTGTCAGTCTTTCGTTCGATTTACCTTCAGTTCTCTAACTCATCATTAACTGGGACACTGAAAGGAACAAGCCTGGAGATTTTCAACTGCTCCTGACTCCTTTTATCCATGATAAGAACAAAATAACAGATCTATATTTGCTTTGTAGGTTGGGAAAGGCAAATACTACTGCAAATTCTCATCAGCAAGAAGGTGGGAACACAATTTCTATTTAATTTTCTTAAATTTATTGTTCCATTTTTTTCAATCATTACTCACCCGGAACTAATTTCTGCTGTGGTGCTTCAGGTATTCCATGAACCGGATAGACCCAGCGTATTCCCTGAATTCCCCCATTCTCTGCTACAGTAACACTGCTTGGAAAATAAGTGAAGAGTATCATTATGATAGAATGCTGATAATACTTTTCCCAAAGTAATCTAGACTTAAGAGTTGTTGGAGAGGTGAGACTCCATTTTATTGTATGTTGCAAGGCTAAACATATCTAAGGAAAATATGAAATAAAATCCAACCAAATCAGAACAGGAATAATTTACAGCCACTTAGTTTAGTGTCTTCAAATATCATTCTGTAGGGATATAAGAACATTTGGCCTGGTCTGCTCTGTCTTATGTCATTTCTACATTGAAAGAAAGTTTATGCAGTTTATGCATTACATAAACATATCCACAGGAGAATCATTATTAGCCCAAATATACTGAAAAATTACAGTCATGTAAGAGCTTTCATTTGCTCAATATCCATAACCACACTGACAGCTAGTACTTACATTTTCTTTATCAAAGTTAGAAAAGGTAAGTACTGAGACAGATGAAAGTCCTACCCTAAATCTGCATACCTTGCAGGGTACATTGAAAGCTTATGTTGGATACCTGTCACCCTCAAAATCAGACACTTGATTGCCTCTGGGAGCAACACACAAATAACCAAAGGGGAAAGTTATGATAGGATTGAGCATCCTCAACTACATTTTCTTTTCCTTTTAGAATAAATTACCTCTCTTTATTTAATTCAGCAGAATCCTCATAAGGCCAGTTTTCACCGTTTTCCCTCATTACATGAATTACCACCACAGCCTCATACATTTTCATAGTATCTGGCATGAATAACAGTGGGATGTCCAGTTTTTCTTTTGGAGCTAATCGGGTTCCTATAAGATAGAACAGATTCTTATAGTATTTTGAAAGTTTTTTAAATTATGTAAATATTTTACTCACACATTTTTTTTTTCTTTTTGATACACTATTTAACATTTTATCATAGTGTACTGTTCTCCTTGTGACAAATTTCATTTACCTTGCTCTTGCTACAGGCAATTCTCATTTTACAATAGCATTTATGGTGTGGCTTCCTGCAGTAAAGTACTTTTTGACTCAATGTCCTGAACAGAGGAGTTCACGTAAAGTGTCATTTGGCATTTTAAAAACAAATAAACAAACAAACAAAAAAACAAGCCCTCACAACACTTTCAGACTTCTACTTACTGATAAAACTTTAGTGAGGCCCAAAGAGACCCTGAAGGCTCAAAATCAAACAAGCAGAATTAAGTGAACATCCCACATTTAATATTTAGAGATTATGTGTAATATATGTAAATCAATCCCACGATGTTCTAGGGCCTAATACATGGGGTTTTTGAGCATCGGTGGGTTCAACATAAGAAAGTAACACTGCATAGAAAAGAGCAATCCAAAAGTAAGTGTCCATGTTCAAGACATAATTGAAATATATTTGAAAGAATTTACATTGCTGTTATACAAGTACTGTTTTTGCTGTATGATTTTTCCCCTGATTTTGCGCTTTTAAAAAAAATAAGTCTATGTTGTTAAAAAATGAAGGTCACCTGACACATTGCACTTCTAAGGGCCTTTTTTCGACAACTTATCAGTCTGCCAATAGGGTGTGTTCCAGCTACTTCAGAAATAAAGTTATAGAAAAATTACACAAATAGGACAAATAAATCATACAGCCTCCTCACTATCAAGTTCCCTGCTTTGAAGAGATTCCTTGAAATTTGGCGGAACTGACATCTCAGGGTTAGGGTTTCAGATTTAATTCTATCTGAAAAAAAACCTCTTAGTGATGAGAAACTGCTAGTACATTAAGGTTTGAATCCATTTTTGTGATAATTTTTCATGCCTGCTACAATGCATACAAGCTAGTACAGGTCTATGAGTATCATTCCATGAGAATGTCTGAATCTGCTCAAATTAGCATGCGTGGGACAAGCAGCATTTGCCCTGTGATTGCTTCCACAGGCTGCTGTGTCCTCAGAAAACGTCAGCAGGGAAACACTATCTTGTGCTTAAAATGTTCACCTTCCCACAGCCTAAGTGGCTTGAGGGTGAAGACCTCAGTGCTGAGACCTGTAGCAGAGTGGGTGATAAGAAAATTGTAATCCACTCTTGGGAAGGGCAAAATATAAAAAAGAGGTGGATGCATAGAAGTTTGGAAATGTAGGTTGACAGACTAAAATGATAACAGACAGGAATGGCCAGAAGCAAAAAAAAAAAAAAGGTCAAGTAAGCTAAAGCAAGGTGGGAGAGAAGGGTCTGAAAGACAGCTCTCTAAAACACACAACAAAAGTCAGGACTCCTCATCTGCACCAATCCTCTGCTAGCATTTAATTACAAAGTCTACTGCACATTACAATTTCTATTGCTACCTCACCATCTGTTGTCGCTACCATTTATTCCTAAAACACAAACAGCAACCTTGAATAAAGATATCCAAAGTAGCCTGGGTAGAGTAACAGCATATTTAAATTAATAAATTGGACTGTCCAGGCTTATGATTATCATGTACTGTGTTATGTAGGTACTTCCTATAGTATGTAACACCACTGGAGTCAATGTGGCTCTGATAATGATTTTATCTAGAAACACTCTTAAATTTAAATAAACAAACTAAATTAAGAATGGAAAGCCAATCTTAAATTAGGAAGCTTGGGATTATTTAAAGACAATCCATTCCATCTGCAGGATGTCTGCCTCTTCTGGTAATAACACCTCAAGACCTCAAATATAGACCACCGACTCTCATTACTATGCATTTTACAAACAGTAGGGAATTCTTACGTACATGTATCTGGATTTCTATATGTAAGTTTTGTTATGTAGTAGTTATGGAAATTAACCAACTGCTTTGCACTTGTAATTGCTTAATTTTTATGTATTTGTAGAAGTCCATCATAGCATGAGTAATTTGTCTTTGACATAATTACTTGAAAAGTCTTGTATCTTGAAATAGCTTGAAAAAAATCCATTATAATGGATATAAATAGCTCTTTCAAAATCCATTAAAAATGTTAATATCTAGTTGCTGAAAGGTTGTGCAGGACAAGGGACTTTCTCCCTGCCCTCAAAAGTGCAAGAGCAGCTTCAGCTCCTCACAAATCACTTTGTGTGCTTTAAAAACACTCCCCCTGCCTTTTTCCCTAAATGTGGAAAGAGATGTCCTGTCTCTTTCATCATTACACCTACAAGCACAGCAGGCAATATTATGTATGTGGGTAATTTTAGTACAAATCAGAATGACCAACCAACTTGCTCCTATTTTTCTGTGGATCTCGTGTATTACGCTGGGAATACCAATACCATATTCCCTGTCCATGCCCTCTACAGTGATGCCTATACACTGCAAATAACAAATGGCTGCTACATCAGCACTACTCATTGCAAAATTCCCAAGTAGCTATTCAAGCTAATTTTTGGTCCCTAGTGTTTTACCAGTATAATATACTCTGGATGATTTTCGACTTTGAAAACAAGACAAAACCCAAACAGAAAACAAACAAACAAATATTTTCAGAAGTTATAAATTAGAATAGGGTTTTACTAATTTCATTTGCAACTCTTTTAACATATGATAAATGGAACAGACTGTAAACTAATACCTAGTTACGCTATACATGCATCTCATATACTGTTTGAACTGTAGCTTAATTATGCCTGTTACGGGACATAGTGCCTTGGTTTTTTAAAATAAATTTTAATACAGAAGCCATATGATAGCATTCTAGGTCATTCTGGCAGAAAATTGGTTATTAAAGGTAATGAAAAGACAAATTTTAAATATCATTGTTGAAACAGAATGTTCACATTTTTAATAAAAAAATCTTAGTAGAAGCTCTTCATAATGACAGTAATTTTTATATCACTGGGCTTGCCTGCATCTGTCAGCTAACCAACTGATCATTAAGTGCTAGTGCAGATTTATTTCCTTGTGATTTTGCCTAGTTAGTAAGATAGATGAAATAGACCTAATTGCAAAAAAACGCACATTGCTTCATGCTTCTCTTTTCTCTTTCCCGCTTAGAGAATGTGGGCCAGCAACTGCTGGCACGACAGACAATAATATCTATGTGGACAACTTTAATACAAATAAGCATTACGAACCAAGCTGCTCCTGTTCACACGTGGAATTCAAGTACTCTGTTATGGATACCACGAACTGATCTCAATGACTGACCTCTTATCTTCATATAAGTATTTATACTGCAATGAGTATCCACAAATTCTTCGTAAGAAACCAATAGCAAGGCCCTTTTCAGAATAAAGTTGCATCACATTTGGTAAAAAGATTTGGATCAGATTTTACTAATACCTACTTCTGTTTTGCTGTCCTACAGGCCATTAGGAAACAGTGATAGCTAGCAGAGCAAGCTCAGCTGACCCTTTAAAAGACTGAAACTATCTGATTCAAACCAAGGGCTGCAAGTAGAGTCAACTGCCTTACAGAGAAGCATGCAGAGATCTGTGTCCTCCCTCATTTCTTTTTTAGGTAACCTGTTTTTAAGCCTTGCTTGTTCTCTAAAGGCTGGTGGTGAGCACTGATTCTGCAAAAGACTCCTTGGGCACTGCACCATTAGATGCTTGAGCCTAGAACTCTGAACCAAATTAGATAATTAAATCAAAATGAGCATATTTCAAATTCGCTGCTTCACTTCTATAGGGCACTGCACTGTGGTTGAGTTTTGTGCAATTTCTGTGTCAGCTAAGCATAGCACTGTGAGAGATAAAATTAATTAAAGTAATGAAGCAGTGGATCCCCATAGCTGGGATTTTCTTTGGAAGGAATACAGATTGGTAATAATGCATTTGTTGCCTCTACAGTATCTTAGAAAAGAATGTTTAAGAGCAAGCATCCCAGGCAGTGTCACACTGATAAAATTATGATGACAATGAGCAAAATATCCTGATATATCTTTGAAAAGAATTGTCACCCTCTCATCTCAGCTGTATCTTAAAGTCATGTATTTTTCATATTAGTAAGGTACTTTGATGGCAGATTTTCTAGATGTTGAAAGGACTATCTCCTTGTTAAGTCTGTAGCATCTCAGAATGCCTCCCACGGATAGTACCCAGAAGAATGGCACTCAGTTCTGATTCTTCTAATTGAAAAAGAGAGATGAGGCAGAGCTCACTACATCTTGTTGAAGTCTGATGGGGAATCATTTAAGAGTGGGCACTTTTGTTGGGTTCTTTTCTTTACTGTTTCTCCATTAAAATTATTAGTATTTAATCATTTCAGTTAAAACCACAGATGGCCCTGACAAAATTAGCACTGGCCATATGAATGTCAACACAATATAATCAGGTCTGTTTTCTGCCATTATCCTCAGAATCTGGAAAGGGCAACCTCCAAAATATTCACAGACAGCAGCTGCTGCTGGGGGAGGATTGCTAATTCTTTCTCAAGGAACTCATCCAGTAAAGGAGGACTGATATCAAGCAGTAAAGACTGAGATATTGACAGCACTCCATTAAGTATCTGAAATACATTATAAAAGTCAGGCCTAGGTATTCTTCATTTATTTTCACCTGCTAGAAGAGATAAAAGCCTGGGTCACGTATGAGGACTAAGATTTTTTTATAGCAGCTCTTCCAAAAGTGGTTCAGTGTTAAATTCCAAGACTTTAATAAAGAACAGACTGCTATTAAGGGAGGGTTAATTTTTCTTTGCATCTTTCTCTCTTTTTTTTTTTTTTTTTAGTGCTTCCAATGAGGCTGCTTCCATTTTGATTCCTTTTCAGTAAAACATGATGACAATCCCTTGTTATGCATTCTAATTAACAACCTGTGAGAATGCAGCAGTCTGTCTTAGTTTTGCTACATCACTATTATAATTAGTCTCAATGAGTAAGTATGAATAAAATTTTCTGGACTGACAGTCATCACACAACAGCCAACAACCTCCATCTGTGGAGATATTCAAAATTTGTCTGGACACGATCCAGGACAACCTGCTTTAGATGACCCTGCTTGAGCAAATGGGGAGGCTGAATGGACAAGATGATCTCAAGAGGTTCGTTACCACCTAAACAGTTCTGTGATTCTGCAAATCTGTGATCATGATAGATCAATATACTTTTTCTTGTTTCTTCTTCTAAGATTACATATAAAATACATTCTTGTTTGCTAAACCAGATGCAGAAACTTATCTCAGTGAATTGCAGATGATATGAAGAAAAGTGCACCTCCTACAAAGAGAAAGGAAGAAGGCAGAACAACAGATCACCCTGGCTTAACAACTAGCTTTTGGGTGCACTTAAAAGCAAAGAAGCAGCATACCAGCTATGGAAAGGCAGCTGAATACCCACCAAGGACTACAAGAACCTTGTTAGGGCATGCAGAGATGCAGCCAGAAAGGCTAAGGCTCAGCTAGAACTGAATTGGCCAAAAATATCAAGAACAACAAGAAAAGGTTCTTCAGATATGTGAGTAGTAAGCAGAAGCACAGGGATTACAGTCTCATTGCTGCAGGGAAACTAGTTACATATAATGCTGACAAGGCAGAGGTTCTCACCAAGTCTGCTGATGACACTAACTGGTGAGGTGGACAGAAGGGAAGGCCAACTTACAGAGAAACCTGGGCAGGCTGTAAAAGGGTCTGGAGCACAGGTCTTATGAGGAGTGGCTGAGGGAGCTGGGATTGTTTAATCTAGAGAAGAGGAGGCTGAGAAGAGACCTTATCACTCTCTCCAACTACCTGAAAGGAGGCTGTAGTGAGGTGGGTGCTGGCCTCTTCTCTAAAGTAACAAGTAATAGGACAAGAGGAAATGGCCTCAAGTTGCACCAGGGGAGGTTTCAGCTAGATATTACAAAAAATTTCTTCACTGGAAGAGTGATCAGGCATTGGAACAGGCTGCCCAGGGAAGTGGTGGAGTCGCCATCCCTGGAGGTGTTCCAGAAACGTGTAGATGTGGTGCTTAGGGACATGGTTTAGTGAGTTAGGTGGTGTTGGGTTGGACTTGATGATCCTTAAGGTCTTTTCCAACCTTAATGACTCTATGATTCAATGATTCTATGATTCTAAGCAAGAACTGCATGAAGTTCAACACAGACAAGTGCGAGGCCCTGAACCTGAGACAACATGACCAAAGAGCCCAGTACAGGCTGGGATCTGTGTGGCTGGGGAGCAGCCTTGCTGAAAGGGACTTGGGGGTCCTGGTGGACAACAAGCTGAGCATGGCTCAGCAGTGCACTGCTGCAGCAGTGAAGGCAAATCAGGTCCTGGACTGCATCCACAGGGGCACTACTGGCAGAGAGAGAGAGATGGGATCATTCCCCTCTGCTCACAATTTGTCAGGCTGCAACTGGAGTGCTGTGTCCAGTTCTGGTTCCCACAATTCAAAACAGATGTGGACAGACTGGAGAGGGTCCAAAGGAGGGCCACAAAGATGATCAAAGGGCTGAAGAACCTGTCCTATGAGGAAAGACTGAAGGAGTTAGATCTTTTCACCCTGGAGAAGAGAAAGCTCAGCACGGACCTTCTCGGTTTTCTAGTACTTAAAGGGCATTTACAAAGAGAATAGAGTCTCTCTCTTACTGAGGAGCCATGTGGAGAAGACAAGCAGCAATGGGTACAAGTTGCACCGGAGAAGATGTCATTTTGACCTTAGAAAGAAATTTTTTAGTGAGAACAACTAATGACTGGAACAATTTCCACAGGGACATGGTGGAGTTCCTGTCACTGGAGGTTTTCAAGACACAACTGGACAGAGTGCTGTATAATCTTACCTAGGTTCCCTTTCCCACGGAAGGTTGGATGAGGTGATCTTTCAGGGTCTCTTCCAACCTGAGCTGTTCTATGGTATTTATACAAAAAAAGTATTCCAAGATGAATGACTTATGTCTCTGAGGAAGATACAAAACAAACTTTACCATCTCAAGACAAATGTTTTAAGAGCACATGTATTACTAACATGTCAGTTAGTCATGTGTCTTGAACCATATATCAGTGAAGTTCTGAATGTTTTTTTTTCTATATCCGAAATTAACTAGGAAGATAATTGGTTGCCCAGTCTTTCATGTCCTCTCAGACATGAAGAGCAAAATCCATAAACAAAGTATAACTTGATCTAAGTTGTGGTTTCTCAGGGCACATATGTTATCCTAAAACTCTTATTTGGATCTTCTCTGGGACAAAGAAAAAGGAACATAATGCACTTCAAGTTAGTTCAACTTATATATAATAAAGTAAAGAAAAGAGCTAACACAATAAGGATGTAAAATGCTAAAGGTTAAATTAATCTCATCCTGGTTTTTAATGTTTACATCACTATTTTCCTTCCCTCAGTACAGTTTATTTAGGTAGGTGGGATGCAAGAGAGATTTCTTTCACAGATGGTCTGCAATGATTGTATTTCTAGGAGGACTCTCTGCTTCCTGAATTATGGATTCTTCCACCAAAAGCTAGAGTTGTCCTTTCCCCTGCTTCTGAAAGCTTCACAAAATCACAGAATGGTTGAAGCTGGAATGGACCTCTGTCAGACAGGGTCAGCTAGAGCTGGTTGCCAAGGACCATGTCCAAGAATGCTTTCGAATATCTCCAAGGATGGAGACCCCACAACTTCTTTGGACAACCTGTTCCAGTGCTCGGTCACCCTCACAGTGGAAAAAAGTATTCCCTTAAGCTAGGACGGAAGTTCCTGTGTTTCCTGTCACTGGGCACCACTAAAAAGAGCCTGGCTCTGTCCTTTTGCGCCCTCCTTTCAGGTATTTATACACATTAATAAGATCTCTCCTGAGCTGCTAAGTTCCTTAGTTGAAAAAGTTAAGTCATGAATATGCAGCTCAGACGCTAGTAAACAATTTCACAAATGACTGGTTGAAACTTGAGAAGTTGCTTTAAGAAATATGGCACAAATAAAAGAATAAATGGTTAAGTCTTTAACTGAAAGGCTTCACATCATCACTATGATAAGCACACAATAAAATGTATTAGATACAGCATGCTTATAAGATTTGTTTGCCATTTTATGAATTCTGTGTTAATACAATTTTGTATACTTCTGTCAGAGTCTTTCTGGCTTATTTCATTAAGAGATTTAATTTAGAAGAATTTATTTCTGGTACAAAATAATGGATACAAGTTAAACATTTGCTATTTAGATTAAAATAAATGGATTGAGAACAGGGCTCAGTAATTAAATATGTTGTTGTATTTAATGCAATTTATTTCATTTTTAAACGAAGCATGTCTAAAAGGCCAAGCAAAAAGTTTCCTTTTCATTTATAAAATTATCCTTCTCTAACTAATAGCCTATAACGCAATAGCAGCCAAAACGAAAACCATTATTTTGACATAAATACCTATTCCATTTATCTATCACTGAAGTTCAGTAAGAGCTAAGCTTACTAAGATTAAGCACACTGAGGGAAAAAACGTTTCTAAGTACGGTAATTCACTTCTTTGGTGACAAACAAAACAAGAAAAATTACACTTAAGATCTTTAACTCTGAAAAAACTTTTAAAAATGTAAGAGATCATGAAGATCACACTCTCTTTTTGAGGATAAATTAACAATATTTTTTTAATCCCCAGTACAAGATTATTGTTTAATATATTTCAGAATGTCTCCATCACTTCTATATCACATCTGTTTATCAAATTTGGTGTAAGAATATTCTGCAGTAATACAGAAATTATGCAACCTCCTAAACTGGTTTATCATAGAACATCATCCCTTTTATCTCTGAAACTCTGATATCTGCAACTTTGGCTTTGGGTAGGTGTTAGAGACCTGTCAAAAAAAAAAAAAAAAAAAGAAAAAAAAGCCTGACATTTATATACATGCCACATTCAATTATATTTTCCACCTCTGCTGTTATGCTACGGAGTTGTCTTGGCAGCATGTGATATGTTTGCAATTTTTCCTCAGAATGCTGTGATGATGGGCTTTGGGTTCACTTTACAGAAACTCAGTTGGCCAGCACATTAGGAAAGACATATCTGAATGGTAGGAGATAAGAACAGTAAGAAAGCAAGGTTGAACAGCAGTTCAGACACACATCAGAGAAGGAAAATTATTGTAAAGACAGGGAATAGTGAGCAATGGGACAGGAAAAAAACGAACAAACAAAACACCTGAGGGACCAGAAAAAGGGTAACAGGCATGGACAGTAACTTGCAAAATGATGCTATGGCAGAGAGCAAAATGAGTGGAGAAGGCCAGCCTGCATTATATGAAAGTAATTTGGCAGAGGGAATGTCAAATAGATAAGAGCAAGGAGTGAAGAAGTATTATCAGGAATGAGAGCAGTAAAAGTTTTGTAATTATCCTGTGGTCCAACACTTTTTCTAAAACTTTATGGTGGACTAGCAGTTCCTCTTGCTTTTTCCTTCCATTTTTTTTTCCCTCCAATAATCTGATAGATAGTAGATCTATTGCATCTTCCTTTGACTATTTTATATATTTGAAAATTGTTTATCATCCTTATTGCCCTGATGACTACTTTATGTTGATAAAATTTTGTGAGATCATCCAGGCATCCAAAATATAAATGTCTGCAGGACACTAATGTCCTAGATCCAAAGTCACAGAAAACAGAAGGCATACTGAAAAGTCAAAAGAAAAAATGTAAAGTCTCTTTTACATCAGCACTCTAAAAAAATGTATCAATACACTTTTTATCTGAATGATTCTATCTGTGACATATTAAAACTCAGGTAAGTAAAACCTCATTTACATTAGGTCAATTAGTTCTTCCTTAATTAAATTTTCATTTTATTTCTATGCACATATAAATATAATTCTGATATTCTCAAGAGAGATTAATTGACAAATAACGATAGAAGAAAGACCAGAAACTCAGTGTGGATGGACAGGGTTTGCCAAGGTGAATGGAGGGATAGTCATATTTTTTTAGAAACATGATCTTACGTGTTCTGCCCTACTGTGGTAGAATTAAAACTCTGGCCCACTCAACCTCTCTCCCCCGTATTACAGTGAATTAACTGTGTTCCGTGTATAACAAAACAGTGGACCAGCAGTTAATAACCTGCCTAAAATCCTAACAAAAACTAGAAAATAACCAAACAAATATTTTGAAAATGCAAGTGCCACACAAGAAATGTCATATGCTTTGTAAACAAAGATGACCTTCCTTTTAGTGCCCAGCCACAAAAAAACCCACCAAACTTTATCCTTTCTCTCTTAAAGAAAGTTCATGTTACCCTAAGATAAAATCCTAGCAAGTAAAGTAAGACTATGACAGCTTCCCCTTTTCTTAATCTTTTTCTAGACCCAAACACACACAAAGATGTCTTGAGTCCATGGTTGAAATGAAACTGCAATTTCTTCAGTTCAAGCGTAATTGAATTTTTGACGTACGTCAAATATCTGATTATTTTTGACAGATATATTTTTGCTTTCATTTTAAACTTTTATTGGATATACGTATCTCTTAGTCCGAGCACAGTCAAGTTCTGAAGCTATAGCAGATTTTAATCAAAATCTGCAAAGTGTTGTGAAACCGGTAATTACACTAGTGCTGGTAAATCCTTCTACTTTTTGTATACAACCAAGAATTGTACTGCTTGTTACAAGTTTCCAGGAGACATAACACACTTCATACAGCAGACAGTAACTGGAAGCACACACATATATGCATATATGCCTCCAACTGACTCTTGTGAGTGGGATAGAATGATTACTCAGCACTTTTGCCTTTCCCAAGAGTTGATTCCTTTTGAAACAGACAGTTTAGCTATTATTCTCCACTGTGAGTCACATATATAGACATTTCTTGAGCTATGCATTTTCATAATCTTAATGTTTATAATCATAATTCAAGTTTTACAGGTTTTTGTAGTAAAGCGGAATTGAGCTCTATACTTTTTTTTAGTTTCTTAATACTCAAGAAAAAAAAACAACATTAGTAAGAAGAATCCATCTTGAAAAGTAACTTTTGCCCCTTAATTTGACTCGTGTCATAAAACAGTAGCTCTGTGAACCACAGAACTCACAATATGTTATATGTATTTCATGGCTAAACACTTCCCATAGTAAGAATATTGTTTCTGTTGGAGGGAACACTTCTGTAGCCCAGCAAATGCAGTTTCTTTCCATTACTATTAAAAGGCTTTTTAGTGGCCTTATAAGGCAGGGTCTAGGCAGTTCATTGACATTTGTCTTGGTATAAGTTGATTTTAGCTTCTTTTACTCAACAATAGCAATTGTTTAGAAGTCAGGTTTGGTTTAGGATATTTTGAGTTTATAGAGACATGAGTAAACATCTGTGCAGACTGAATTATCTATGATACTAGAATAAAAAATGGTTTGCAAGAGTGTAAACACAGGATGGTACCAGATGTCCAAAACTGTAAACACAAATCACTATTGTTACTTCAAAAATACAATCTTGTTAAACCAGTTCAGATAAAGCAGAGAATACAAAACTGAATAATTGAGAACCAGCAAAAAGAAATTTCACTTGTGCAGATTGTGTTAAGACAATGCATAAAAATATATCCATCCAGATCCCAAAACTTTTGAGGAATGAACACTGCTAGCTGTCCAAGCAAAGAAGTTGAACCTGGGGAGGACTGCTGCTGTCAAGCTCAAGACCCAGAGGGACACCAGAAGGAGGAGCATTATACCAGAAAAAAAGGGTAGATAGTAGGAAGGTTTTCTGTTTAACAATTTTAACTATGTTAAGAGAGGCTTTTCTGTATTATTGTTGACTATGAATGGTAGTAGTTTTATTGTAACTGGACTAACAAAAACTTTTATTAGCCTGTCAAATTAGACAAATAAGAAATTCTTTTTTCTCCACTTGTATACCCTTTTGCCCACTGTTTTTTGTGTGCCATATCCTAAAATCCAACATGTGGAAATGCCAGCCTCAATGTTAACCCCTGAAACTTGTCAGCAGATAAACTCTAGATTCAAACACCCTGAGGAAATTAGTCACAACCTAAAAATAAAAGAAATAAGGCTTAAATTAAAATATATGGTCAAGGTCCTACCTACAAAGTAGAAGGGTAAATAAAATACAAACCACAATTCTAGATTACTTGTGTTTCACTCAGAATCCTTAGGCAGAACAGTGTTTTTTAGAGGTAGGAGCTAAGCCTTTACACGAACTATTCTAAAAATTTTGCCCTTAACTGAAACTTTTACTTATAGCTTTGCAGATTGAATTTCTTTGTCTTTGTCCTTGCAGGTAAAATATTCAAAGGTTAGGCAGAATATGTAATGTAATGCAACTGAAGTATTTGGGTTTTGGCTAGGAGCTGATATCTTCGGAGAATATCCGCAAGGCTTGAGACCTCTATCACCCTCAAGTTACTTTTCTCTGTAGAAATTTTGCTTCACAATTTTGAGTAGTTTCTTTCTCTCAGAAGTAAAACAAACATTTCAAAACCTTTGTTCTACTGTGTTTTTTATATTACACATATAAAATAATATCAGCTGCAAAACAGTTCTCTTTGGTTATTTGGTATGAGATGTATTGTGGACTTTTCACAAAAATAACATATGATACATTAACAACAGCAATAGATAACTTGGTACTTCAATGAGGCAGTCTTTTCTTCCTAATACCATCTATGAGTTCAAAACATTTCTTGTAGCATAATGCAAGTGAAAAAGAATAAAGAAAAATCATGCACTCTGAAAACAAGGTTTCAGGAATCAATTTATGAAACTTTATGGAGGAAAAGAAAATCCCTCAGAGAAGACAAAGAACCTTCATTTCTTATATTTATTAGCAAGTCATTTTGATTACTTCCTTGGTCCTGGAGAAAATGAAGTCAAATAATGGCCTGGTTGTCAGTGTTGTTGGATTTTATTATAGTTTTCGGAGTGAACACCAGCAGCCTCATAGAGAGGTCAGCAACCGTATGTCCAGGATGACAATTTAAAGGATACATCTTATATTCTGACTGTGATCATTGCCATGCAAAATGTGCTCCAGAGTTTATCAAAACTACCACAGAACAGTAATTTGTTCCTAGACAAAGAAAAAGCCGTCAGCAATATCCTCTAGTAAGAAAACTATGTTGACCTGCCAAGCGCCTTTCTGCTTCAGAGACATTTTGGATTTTTATGGACAAACTGGTAATTCACACTGACTTGCTCTCTTTTTTAATCAAGTAATGCACTCTGATAGAACCCATACATACTATACTTGTCTTCGGTTCACAGGTCTCAAACTACAAACAATTTTTCAAACTCTGAAAATTCCCGTGTCTACACAATTTCATCTTTTGTTGTCAGTGTTGTCTCACATGCTATTTACATACATCTCTGCTACTCAGTCATTTTGTCACGTAAGGACACATCAGCTTAGCTATATGTTCAAAAATATTCTAACTCTACTGCAAAGATCTGGGATAGGCTGGATCAGTTAAAGTGGCACATAGGTACTCACCTGTCAGACTCAGGAATAGATACAGACCATATTTAAATTTTATTAAGACTTCATTAAAGTCTCATGACATTCTATCCCCTGAATTCCTGTAGTTAATATGATATTTATTACGATTCTTGTGGTTTCCTGAGGGGCAGCTGAAATGTGGCATGAGTTTCCAGCCATAAGGACAGTTAGCAGTTCTTGGCTGGGGATTGTGCATTGCTTCCTGCTGTGTGAACAAGGTCAAAATCAAATCTGTTGTCCTTTTTTAGAGCAAATCATAGTCAGTATTCCAAAAATCCAATAAATATACGAGTTGATGGCCTCTTAAATTCAAAGAGGAATATAGAAGGATATGTTTGTGGACCTCTAGAAAAGAAGAAAAGGATAAAACGCTTAGAAGCAGACAAGTAGGAAATCAACGGGACTGGAAAGACTTGCTATGGTAGGAGATAGATAGAAAAATCTAATAAAGTCCCCCAATGGAGAGAGAGAAGATGTCACTAACAGCAAGAATTACTATTAAGATATTCTGGAAGGGATCAAGGACCCAAATTATTTGCCAGTGTCAGGATTATTCTGAATCGTCTTGACACAGAAGACAGGCTTTGGATGACTGAATGGTAAACGGGAGCTGCAGTCTTTCTGAACAGGGGTGGCTGTTGCAGATCCTGTACATCTGTGTCAATCCAGGAATGGAAATCATATGTAATCCACAACTCAGGAAACAAGATGACTACCAACATCAACATTTTCATATGAAATACAAACCAAATGTCTACAATTTATCTTTCACTTTTGCACAAACTGCTCATTTTTAGTTCTTAATAGGATAAGTTATTTTTCTTTTGATTCAGGAAGAAAACAGATCATCATTGCTGATTCTTTTTTAAAACTTAGTTAAAATGCAGTAGTGGATAAAACTGCATGAAAGCAATAGCTTTCTGGAACAAGGGGGAGACATTTCAGGTCAGTTACCGTAACTTCCACTGACAACCACTTGTGGTGAGATAACTCGGAATGAAAATGTGCATGGAAGTGACATAATCAATTAGGATTATCCTTTTGAAATCTGTCAAATTAGATGCAGCCAGCCTTCAAATCTAAGGTACTTTCCTTTTACATATAGTTGAGAACAGTCTCTAAAGCAGCTCAAGGCATAAGTGACATGCAGTCAAACATCGAGCAAATGTAGGGACAAAAGCTTTTCCCAATAGCTGTTTGTCGTAGGTGTCCACTGAAGAAAGGGTAGAGGAAGAAATCCTTAAGTGTAAAGATGACAGTGAGCAAACCTTCACAAACTGTAATTTGGTGTCAACTTAAAAGAAAAAAATAAAAGGTTTGTTTTCTCTTATATAGCAGCAAGGAGTTGGAGAGAAGGTTAGAAAACAGTTTAAGAAATAGTAGTTAATTTTTCCTACAATCTGTAGCTTTTTCTGAGGGAATATATTCCATGTCCAAATTTAATTACATTATTAGACATCTTAATTTTGTATAAAGACTAATGACCAGAAAACTTAAAAGAAAATGGTGATTCTTTAGAGGCAACAGAGCACAATGGTTATGTGTAAGGAAAGCTTGTACAGTTCATATCTATTGAAGCTAGTTGATTTCTTGCCACTGTTTTCATCTTGAAGTAGTAAATGAATAAGACAAATAATATAATTGAAATTCTGAAAATGTTAATTAAGAAATTTCAGAGTATTTTTTGTCATTTTTGATTGAACCAGTAAAAGCTTGTATAAGAATGTCTACTTATCCAGAACTTTGCAGAGGTTTTTCATTTTTTCACTGCTAAACATTTCAGTTCTTGTGATCATTTAACTCGAACTAAATACACAGGATTCCTCAGAACTCATTTGAAACAGTCAAAGTTCAGTCCCAATAACTCTTCTTGAATGAAATAATTTAATTAGAAAAAAACACATCTGCTTGATTTGTCCATTTTAAACCTGGTCTCAGTCCCCACTTTTTCCTGTGAGGGTGAACACTCTTCATTACCAACATTCTGGTTTTTAATGAGGTAGAACAAGTGAATTGCCACAAAATTTCTCTTTGATCAGCTAAATAATTTGGGAACACTGAATCTTTCACCTTGTACTATCTAAGCACGCTTGTATTGCAAATACAAACAACATCTGTAGAAGGCAACACAGGCTAATATTGTATACAAAACAGAAGGACTCTGTAAGTAAATAGGCTTCAAGAAGTTTGAAAAAAATTGCATTTCTCTAATCAAAAACAGACAGAGGTACTAAAAAGTAGGGAAAAAAGCATTTGCATTTAATTTAGAGTTGGGAGAATTAGGTAAATCTGTGGATCCGAGAAACAAATATAAAAAAATTCATTCTTGATTTGGAAAAGGGACAAATCAATAAGAAAAGACCAATAGGATACAGTTAGCAATTTTACATTTGAAGAGATGTAAAGCAAGCTGGAAAGATAAGGATCATCCAAAATTTCCTCAACAGCTACTGACATGCTATTACATTGTCCATTGTGGTCTTGAGTTATTGTGTGGGATAAAACTGATTGCTTGGTTTTGCATGTAGAAAACTTAACGTGTTATTCATACAGGTCTGAATAACAGCTCTTTTCAACAATCAAATTCTTATTTTCCTATTTAACAGAAAAGAGAAAATTTCATACAATGGTTAGAAAAAATGAACTGTAACAACCTCTAACAGTACTGCATACAGTTCAGCTCATGGTTTCTGCTGGTTTTATCTAGTGGCAGCAAACCTCCGGGACTGGTTTACATTATTGTCTTCATTGTGAAAAAGGCAGTGCTACCTGTAATTACTAGATATCAATTTTTTGAAGGCTATTAACCTTTGGTTTATCTTAATATCTATGATGAAGGAGAAAAAGATTTAATTTATAAGGGATTTTCAGTGCTTGTGAAGCAATCAGATAAAATTTAGACAATGAAACATCAAAAGTTGTTGCAATAGTATAGTTTTCACTTCAATGTATAAAACAAGGATATTTAATGTTATTCTTACAACATAAGCAGGCAAACAAGGCAATCACAAAACATGATTTGCATTTAATAAGTTAATCTAATGCAAAAAACTCTCATATGTTAACTAGATTGAATTTCATAACCTAGAGAGGAAGTTACTAGTTCCAATCCACAGACAAAAGAAACCGAGTGTTGTGGTGCGAGTCCCCCTATTTAATCTGCAACACTGAGTCATATCAGGAAGTTTAATGGACTTCTTGGCAGTTGCATGGAACAGTTTGCATTCTAAGCCTCCTTTTAGACTTTGTATGAAAATAATTTTCCAAATGTTTCACAAAACAATAATGAGAAAAGGGGAATTGCGTACCATTCAGGCTTCTAGATTTTATTTTGAAACAGTCACAGCATTAGTATGCAAAAGCTTTAGCACTCCTATATCTCTGTTTCTCTGGGTTAAAATTAATATAATGTTAAATACCTTCCCTCAAGTAAGTGGAGATATGTGAAAATAAAATTATCGAGTACTGTAACAACATGTAAGTGTGGAAAGTACTTAAGTATCAGTGCACTTCCATTACCTACTTGAATTAGTAAAGGTTATAACTATTTTTGCACATACAGGTTTTTTCTAAAATAGCATATTAACAGTAATAACAGAAGGGTCAGATCCTTGGGCATTGCAGGACAAAATTAATCTCTTAGCAAAAATCTAGTGTCTGGGAGAGTCCCAGAAAGTCAAAGTCACTTCCAACTTTGCTCTCATGAGCCCTTAAACATGTTGTCTTTTCAAAAGATATTACCTCTGTGCAAAGAAATAAGTGCAATTTCTCTCTACTCAGCAGAAGATTATACTGGCCCAAGTGACTATGAGTGTAAAAAAGTATCTTACATATGTTAACATAAACTCTGATGCCCAATGAAGAATTTTGTGTTGCATGCTTCAATGGTTGCAAGATATTACCCCTTGCAATGTAAAGATCATGATATAAAAACTTTTCATCTAGTTGTAACATAAATCTTTGTTCTGCACTTACCTAAGAATATTCAAATTACAACCAATATGTGATACCGAAATCCCCTCTGTTGGCTTAGGTACTATGACTTATGAGCAGGATAAGCATGACAATAAAATAGAGGCAAAGACTGAGTTTACAGTTAAAGCATGTCCTCCTCCTCTTTCACACATTGCAAACACAGTAGTAATGCCCACATTCTTTTTTTCCTGGGTTTGTTTAGATTGGAGGTGGGTTTTTCTAACTTGGTATCAGAGATACAAGTCATTAAAGAAATAAATATCGCTTAAACCTAAATATTATTGTAAGAGGCAAGACTGTTACTAATGTTGATGATTGAAGGTATCAACCTGAACTTCATGTAAACAGGAAGGGGTTTCAGCATAAATACTGTTAAAGCTGAAAATAAGGTCCTGTATGCATCACAAAAGGTAGAAGAAAAAGATGAGTCATTTTTTACTGAGACTTATATGAAAAGGAAAGAGCTACTAGCGATATGCATTCTTTTTGCAAATACACTCGGGCAGGTATAATCCCATTTGCTTTATCAAACCAAAATAGGCCCTGCCTAATCATTCAGGCTTTGTGACAGAAAAGTAAATCAGGGAATCCAATTCCCCCTGCTAACTCAAAGATATCAGTTTTTAATGAGAATATGAATAATTTATTATCTCCCCCTTAAAAATATTTTAAATAATTTTTTAATCTTAGTAATAGTATGACAAAATATCTAGGGAAGAGAATTAAAGCAGTGGAGTACTAAGGATATGATGTTCATTTAAATTATCCCTCCCTTACAGAGAACAGTTTTAAAAACCTCATTTGTCAAGAGCTAGAGCTACAGTATTATTGATCCAGGTTATATCTTGTGAAGAAGATTAAATATATGATTTTGAAGTTAACACACATATTTGTCTTACTAAAGTATTTATCAAAATAATTAAACACACAAGTAATCCCACCTCAATTCACATCACAGCAATTAGAATACATGCCTAACATACACATTCATATTCCATTATTTTCAGTGCATCTGAAACAGGTGTTTGCTATTTAGGGATTGTCTTACATACCTGAAATTAAACATACTCCAATATACTACTGAATCAAGAATTTCATCCATCAGTCAGAACTGTACAAACCAAATGCATCTCCCCCTGTGATGAATAATTTGCTTGACTTCTGAATGCAACTGTTGGTAGCTATTATTTCAATTAATCACATACCCTACCACAGAACCAAACATATTATTTAAGTGTGCACAAAACTTATGGGATGTTTAGAGAAGAGAACACAGGAGGGAAAGGAAAGATCAATGTGGATGAGGGAGGGACAAGCATAAGAGAATAATTGTAGAAGAGTATAAAATATGCCAGCAGTAAGCAGATGCTGGCCAGTAATGCTGCCTGAGGTTTGATCACTATCCTAGACTCTTATTAAATCCCATGTCTATCTTCTGTGTAAGCACACTCCCTATCGTGAGCCTCTGTCTGAGTCAACCACTAGCAAATTTCTAACTGGACTAGCCAGCAAGTAGGATGAGGCCTGAGTACCAGCTACTGGAGAGACTAAGCCTAAGACCAGTCATTGGAGAGAGAAGAGTGTTTTGCATGGGTGGTTGGGTGTCAGCTGCTACCTAATATCAAGTCAGACTAGCCAGCAAGTAGCAGGAGACCAGGATCTGAAGACACCCATGGTCAGAACCAGTGACCGGGTAAAGCGCCTACAGACTGAACAGGCATACAGAACAGACTTAAATCTTTGCTAGCATCCAAGACACCAGCAGACATGCATGTATTTGTGAGCTGAGTGAGTGAATGTATGTGCCTGTTCTGCTAGTGAACTTTGTGCTGGACTAGTCAGCAAGTAGGAGCAGACCAGCACCCACAAAGACCCAAGGTCTGAGCCAGTGACCGGATGAGGAGCCTAGGAGCCAGATACAAATACTGGAGAAACTTAAAAGTCCATGATAATATTCAAAAGATCTGAGGGTGTCCTAGTGCATCAACAGCATGAAAGTGTGTGTATGCACCTCCAGCACAGTTCAATCCTAATCAGCAAAGCACCAGCAACTGCAGCAGGCTGCCTGTGCTGTTCCTATTTATGTGAGTGAAGATTGTTTTTATGGATGTGCTGGTAAAAACACTGCTCTCTGGTGTGATCTGTGTGGTTGGGCATGTTTGTACCGTGTATGCGCACGTCTGGTGGTCTGTCTGCAGGAACAGCTGTTCAGCTTGGCTGGTGGGCGGGCAGGAGAAGCCCCTGGCTTAAATTTGGCTCCAGCAGAAGGGGAAAGAGAACTCTTTGTGGTCCCAAAGTCCATCAAATTCTTACCTCTCACAGTCTGAGGTTCACATTGGTTTTAAGCATACTAAACCTTTCACTACATCATAGACCCTCTTAAATGTTGAACCTCCTTATTCAGCAAGATTTTTTCTGCTATTGGCAACAGTTCCAGCTATCATGTATGCTGCTAAACTAAAGCCCAGCCAACACTGACTCAATTAATTAAAAAATAAATATCTGCATGCCCAGCACACTCTGACAGCTTTCCTAACCAATTCAAAGAAAGAATCCTGAGGAATTACCGACTAAACTAAAAAAAGAAAAAAGTAACTGACTTTTCTTTCTATTCCTTGCTGACTGCAATTTGGATTGAGATTTCATGCAATTCCAACTGCGGTTGCAATGTAAGAACATTTTCAGACAGCAACAGAAATACGTACCTATTGAAGGGTTGTCAAATAGAATTATGGGTAGAAAAGGTAAACAAAAGAATTCATAGAGCTCTGGAAAATGTGTAGACGCAAGGCTAATTATTTGGCGGGATTATTATGGAATGTTTGATTGTGTAAATTTGACTTGTGTGGCTAGGCTTTACACAAATACAAGATAAAAAAAATGTGTAACATACCAGGGTCTGCATTACACTACGCTAAATTCCAAAAGAGACTCCATGCACATCCCTGCTGTTCACACTCCCTTGATGGAGCAGTAACAGAGAGTACTAAGGGTTTGTCTTACAGTTGTTTTCTAAACACCTGTGCCCGGTGACTCCTCACACTGGCACTGGAGCCTGGACTTTTAAGAACATTTGATGCTACTTAGGATGAGAAAAAAAGGGCCAGAGCAGAGATCAGAACCTCGTACTGAAATCAATATATAAAAAAACTTTACACTTGGGGAATAAACATTTTTAAATGAAGCTGGAGTATACAATGCTCCTGCAGGCCAGTCAAATCAAATTCTGATTAAGAGAAATCTGAAGGCTTAAAGCTGGAGCCGCTATATTGAGAAGTATTGTGTCGTTGCTGGGTGTAAAAATAAACCTTTGCTTAGCTGTTGAATGCATGCTATATACAGAAATTGACTTTCCTTTAGATTTTGTCTTATATTTGAGACACAGTCTTCATTGACCAAAAGAAAAAAAATCAATGAAAACATTTTACAAAAAAGTTCTAGAAAAACTCAATGTAGGAGAAAATGAACATTAAATCAGCAGTGTAACTATAAAGCACTCTTAAGGCATAAAACTTCAAGTTTGAAACTTCAGTTTCAATGCTGCCTTTAGCATTTATGCTTTAAAATAAAATCTGTGCCCCAGACAGTTACTTATTAAGATAAGTTTAAATTGTCTTTACTGTCCTGGACAGAATATCGTAATTAAAACAAAACAGGAAAACATTAAAGTTCAAACCAACTAGCTCTTCTGCCCCTCAACCCCTCAGACTCCCTTGTGAAAATCACCAAATTTTATCATGATCTTCCATCTCCGAAAGTTCTTACACAAAATGTTCAATTTCTTTCCTATGCATACCTCCTCATTTAAAAATACAGTTACAGTGTTTTCAAGAACTGTGTAATTGTTTTCAACCTCCTCTTTAGTAAAAAAGATTTATGTAATTGCTCCATCTTTCCATACATTCAGCTATTAATATCAATACCAGCAGGGTGGTGATGGGGTGGGTTTTTTTCTTTTTTAGTGTTCTGTCCACTTGCAGCAAAGTTAGACATAGATCTTCAACACTCCTTAAACACTTTGTGAAACTCAGCAGCTGGATAGACAGGAAAGTCAACATAGACACAGGAATGAAGAAAAGCTACAGCAGACTCAGCAGTTGTAGTTCTCAGTCAGGAAATCACTAGTTAGTTTAGGGAAGGGGGAAAACTTAGTCTTTAGTTTATATTTGGGGTGGAGTATGGATGTGGAAGGGTCTTGAATAGATGAATTCATGGGAGACAGAGACCTGTCGTGTTTATTCAAAAAGCAGAGAAGGACAGGAAAAATGGATATGAGACCGAAGTCTATAAAATCAAGCTTCTTTAGTTCTGCTCCTCAAGAAACAACTGCTTCATAGTGCTAGTAATTTCCCCACTGTGCATGTGCATCTGGAAACAAAAGATTAGTGCAGATAACTTTTTATAGCCAATTTAGGGCTAGACACAGATTTACTGATTAATTTATAAGATTAAACAAATCTGTGTCTCTGGAGTTTTCACTGGGTTTATTACCTAAACAGGTGAAGACTAGGAGCAAGAACCAGGAAAAGGGGAGAGAAGGAAGTAATTAGTTCTGTCTTATTCAAGGACACATTCTGGCTCCATCTTGTCCATCCACAGCTGTTATCAAACAGATTATCAGCAATACGCTATTATAAATCAGAATTAATCATCTTTTAATTTTCTAATTCTATTGAAATTGAAGAAGATAATTTCTTATCAAGTTCTAAAACACAGTAGATATTTTTAAATAGAGAAATAGGCTAAGATAATGTGAAATAACAGCCTCCCCTGAGACTGACTTGCATAGTTTAAGTAATCTGAAGTGCTATACTCTGGATGTTCAGTAACAAATCATAAGATTCTGGTGTAGCCTACTGCATGGCCAAGCTTAGATCTGTGAGGCAATTACAGCTTGAAAATCTGTTTTCCATGATAAATCTACATGGAAAGTCTTATACAGACTTGCATGAGACTATGCAAAAGATGGTTTTCTGATGTCTTCCCTTATTTCATTTGCATCCTGACTATCTTTTTTCCTCTCTCTCTTTATGCAGCATCAGGAGAGCATGCTCAAGTAGATAAATAATTTCCTTATAAAGTCAAGAGAATGTACTGTTCTACTCCTTAAATTCAAGGGATTGTTTTTAAAAGAACGGTAATGAAGACTTTCTGCTTATTCTTACAGTGCTGCTACAGTTCATTCACTTCAAGTTATTTCACTGAAACTGTTGCCAGGATTGGCAAAAACATATAAAGATTTGTCCATACCATATGATTTGTAAACAAAGTAAAACTCAAAGGTAAAAAGAATGCATATAACAGGTCCTATAAATAGATATAAAATATGGCCTGGAGACATTCCAGAAAAGTATAAAGAAAAATTTTTAAGTTTTGTTGTTCATTGTATTGGCATATTTCATTTTACTATGTACCAATATACCAAGCACACCTTTTCAGCACTGAAAGGCGTATCACTCCTTAACACCATAGTTCCCACTGCCTGTAACCAGGCTTTCCTTTAAGAATATTTTTGAGCACAGAGTTTCCAGCTATTCATTCACATGGTGAGTTTGCAGGAGTGCCTTAAAATGTGACACAAATATGTCCCTCCTGATTACTGTTTTTCTCCATGTGAGGAAAGTCTTGAATGTGCTGTGGCTTTAGAGAGCTCTCCAAGGCTTCCCATGTTGACAGTAGAGACAACCTACACTCAAGAATGCCACCAGATGGAATGCATTGAATTTGTCAATATATCGCTCTTGGGATAAATATAGCTTAGGTCGCATCACTCCTGTTGCCATGCCATGACCCAGTAGTGACCCTCTTTAAAAAAGCATGCTTCTCTGTCAACTATAACATGAGAACACTGCTCTTTTTTAATGGTTTCACCTGGTTGTGAGAGGTAAGCCAGGGTGATTCATCAATCAGGAAACTGCCATGCACATGGAGTAGGAAGGATTCCCATGGCTTCCCTTCTGCTGGAAATTTCACAAGCAAATCTGCATCCCTACAAGCTTCTGAGTGCCATGATGACACATCAGAGATTACAGAACAAGGAAAAACACTACCTGAAGGTTTATACAAGGCAACAGTTATACACATAGGCCAAAGATGGACAAGAAGGAAACTCATTCTGACTTGCATATACTGTGATTGAGAAGGCTTCTACTTTGTGGTGAGCATAAACCACTATTTCTTCAAAGGCATGTGTAATCTTCAGTGTAGCAGTTTGTGATACAAGCCTAATTAGGTGCAGCACAGTTCCAACATTTTGGATTGATTTTACTGAGAAAATTGCTAAGGCATGCGAAAATACTTAAGCCTTGCATGACAAGAAATGTGAAAGCACACAAAGAATGGTAGTAGCAGCTCAGGGACTCAATAAGACACTACTGAAGTGAAAAAACATAAAAAAACTCTAAGAAAAGAAAAAAAATATTCACAAAGCAGCAACTCAGCAACATAATGGATCAGTCCATTCCAAGAAGCAGTGGAGGCTGACCCAGCCCCAAATGGCTGATGACAACCTGGGCAGCAAAGATATATCATGCGTCTCACTGGGCATACTGACCATAATAATACCTAGCCTAGCAGCATGTTAGTCCTAATATCTACTGTGTGCATTAGCCAATAAAACAAAGCTGCATAGTCTTAAGTTGCATGAATCCTGCTTGCAAAGTCTCTTTGTGTGCAGTAAAAGATGCCACCCCAAAACTGATCCATCGAAGAAAATCTCATAAACCCAAGGTGGAAGACAGGTGGGTCTCTCAAAGGACAGTTCCAGTGAAGATGGTATGACAATATTCACACGAAGCTCCTGGTTGGCAGACCACCAACTCTATGTGACCTCCATTAGTGAGGGGCCAACCTAGAGTAGGATATAGCCTGTAAGTAAACCTTTCTCTGACAGATTGGTGCTGAGGGCACGTGGCCCGTAAATTTTTCTACTAAGGTATCCAACAACCAATAACTCTCCATCTAGATGCAGTCTGCAAGCAGCCAGCCACGGTCCTATATTCATAGCATCATAGCAGAACTGGAGCTAAACCTTCCTTTGTGCAGTGAATTGATCCAGGAGTTAATCCTGGGCCCCTCCCAGGAAGTGAGCCCTCATAGCATCTCAGGAACAGAAGGAGAAGAAGCAGCAGAGTAAAAAACAGGGACACTCAGAGGCAAAACCTGATCTACCAAACTGTACCCAAGAAGAAAGATAGTAGAGTAGAAAGAAAAGATGAGCTGAATGTTCCCACACCTTGAGGAACAGTACCAGTGGGAGCCACTGATTGTTGACTTCAGAAAACTGCCTGACTGCTCCTTGCCTTCATTCCTTTCTGACATCATTCCTTCACCATCTACAACAAAACCAGCCGACTGGTCCCACAGTCCTAGACATGAAGTCAGACAGATGTATGACACCTACCTGCAATGCCTTCTGCATATACAGTATGCAGTCTTGAAACAGTTAATGTACCCATTGCACAGCATATGTAGAGCTATTTGATCAGTAAACAGGCCAGCAGGGGAAGAGAAAACCCTTTTTTGAGAAAACTCTCAACCCTAACCTTCAGAGCAGCCCAGATTAAATTCAAACAGCTGTACCTAATTTTCCATTATTTTCAAATTGTTTTCCTAAATTAGGTGTTCAAATCCAGTATTATTTATGTGGCCAACAAGAAATTAATCTCTGTATTCAAGTTCAACATCTTCCTCACAAATTCATCCAGCCTAGAAGTTATTTACACTAGCTAGTAGAGGTTCAAGAAAACCTAAATAAAGAATCATGAACTTTGTTTTTCCGTATGCTAGCATCTGTACCATGGGCATTAGAGGTCACTCTCACTCACAGGGGCAGCTTTTGACTTGCTACTAGGGTGTATACTTTCTGAATGAATCTTGTGTAGCACAAGTAATTAATGTACCAAAGTTTATGAACTACTCATTTGAATAGTACATCTGTTCAACAGTTTTACTCAGAAAAGTGAAACCTGACAGCTTCAAAAGGTGAAAATACAAGGAAGGCAATAGCACTAATGAAAGAAAATAAAAACTAAAGAAAAGTAGCAGAAGTTCATCATAAAGAAGGAAGACTTGAATAGATATGACAGGAAAATACTTAGACTAAGGAATTTCAAAGGAAATCTGGCACCTGAATCCTCCATCACTTCAATGGAACTCTAATTCCTTCAGTTTCCCACAGAAAATGTGTGCTAAAAAGAAGGAAATGTTGAATCTAAAATCCTGAAAAGAAGGAGCACACTCTTTTTTTAAGTGAATGTCCTAATTATCCTAACATTTCATTTTGGTTTGCAGTGAGGTCTCTGTGTGTGTGTGTGTGTGTGTGTGTGTGTGTATCCTTCTCCAGTTAAGTTCATTATTAATGACTGTTTATGAAGATAAAAATAGGATAGTACTGCATAAGACATACCTGGTTTTTCAGTCTTATTTCTTGAATGTCCCTTTCCAATCCATTATATGAATATTGACTACTTCCTGACACAACCTCTGATGTAAGTTATAAAGTGTAAAATTATTTCTGCTTGTTGTGAGTGACTAAACCATGGTCACAGAATGCAGTTAAATCATGGAAGAGGAAAGAGAGCTTAACATTTTCCAATATATTTTCAAAATAGTCTCTTAGAATGGAGAACTATTTCTCACAGCTCTTTTTTTCTAGCTCTTCAAGTCATTTTGTGACAATGAAAGCGTTATAAAAGAGGGACAGAGTCTTCCCAGGAACTAAGACAGCCAGGAAAATGAAGTATGTTAGTTTCATTGTTTTTCAGTCTTTGAAAGCAATCACAAGAAAAAAATGTGCATGCAGAATTACTGAAAGAAAAAAGCAGATGCAAATAAGTATCTGATTAAAGAATGAAGTATTGAAATTTAACAATTTTAGAGAAATGGCCCGAGGAGCTGAACAAAATTTATGCCATTTCTTAGGTGAAATTAGTTTAAAAGCCAAATTATCCATAATCATAGTGTACTGTACATAACATAAAAAGTACGCTAAATTGCTTTCTCAAATATTGTTGAATAAAATATGAAACTATAATAGTAACATGCTTCCAAAGTGCATATACAGAATTTTAATATCTCAAATTTGATTGCTATCAAAGGGGTTTAACACTGCAGGCAGCTTTTTTTGAAAATGTTTCTCTAACAGTGTATACATTTATTGAATATATTTTATCTTTTCTTTGTAAGTGCTTGGGAGGGTTATTACATACATGTATTTTACACTAAAGCAAAGTCAGAATGCAAAATTAAATAGCTATTCATAGACATCTCAGTAAAAAGGGAAAAGAGATGAACATGGAACAAGTGGCAAGACAGCTTTAAAGTATAGAAGTTTCTAAATACAAAACTTGTGCTGAAATGTGGAGAGAGAGATTGAAAAAAACTGGGTTCAGCTAACTGCCCTGTTTACTGTTCTTTTTTGATGCTACACCAAGTCATTCACAACAGACAGGCTTACTGACCACCTGGAACATCAGCTAAGCCATAAACTGCAATGACTGGAGGTTGAGTGCAAAATGAGATCACAGCTTCAGCATTAGAACCGAGTGAAGTAATGCAGTCTGTGTTACTGGGAAGCAGTACCAAGCAGTCCAGAAGATTTATGTTGCTACTGTGAAGCCAAGGCAGAAAAAAAGGATGGTCTACCATGAGTAACAATTTCACAGCATAGCTAGTATTACTTTTTTGTAAAAGTATGATGGAAAAGGGATTCCAAGATTCTCAGCCTATCTCATTATTTCTGAATCTCTTCCTTCAGTTTTTAGAGTTAGTGAAGAAAACCAAATCATTAATTAGCAGCAAGCATGGTTTTTCCACAGGTGTAAGTGTTGTTCAAAATGATCTAGCAATCATACTCTAACAAAGAATATTTGATTCCAACATGTTTTAAAAGTATTTTTAATTTGTTATAGGAAACAGTGGTAGAGCAGTAACACCTGCATCTAATCCACACTTCATCTACCGTTAAGAGTAGGGAAAAAGAAGCACAGTCTTTCCATAAAAATGGTTCTTAACATGATTCCTTTGTCCCTGACTTGCGAGTGAGACCAGGTGCAAAAAAAGCATTCATTCACAAGTCTTGGGGCCTCCCAACAAGGAAGACTGGGCTGCAGAATCCTCAGAGCAAAATATTTACACCATTAAAATATTCAAGATATAAAATATTAACTAGTGGAAAGTACAATTTATAAAGAATGCTTTGCTGCTGCAATAATTCTGTCAAGTTGTTGCTCTGTCAGTTTTACTATATACATGAATTGGATTCTTTTGTACAGTTTCTCACTGCTTCTGTGAAAAAAATAAATATAATCTCATGACAACAGTTACAACTTTAATATATGCCTATGTAAAATGTACATACAGAAAACAATATGATGTCCAGATCGAGTCTTACATTTTCTTTTTCTTCTAAATCTTTCTATCTGTATCACCCAGAAATATTGTTGAGGCATAGTAAGATTCAACGGGAGAAAACAAACAAAAACAGTTCCTTCCTCGGAACAGCAAGGTCTGCAATATCCTTTACAAAAAAAGGTTTGGCAAGTACTTCTTCATGAAAATCACAGTACATGGTAATTTTTTGAATGAAATTGAAAATAAGTCACCCTCATTTAATTTTTCTAAATCAGATCTTTAATCTGAGATAGATACCATTTCTTTAAAGAAAATTGTATGGCTTATTCTGATATCTACAGTAACATGAAATGGATGTTCACACATATATTTCTGTGGCATACTAGCAAGGAAGATTATTTTACTTGGTAAATAATTTAAGATATGAATAATTGATCTGTGTGCTTTGCAATTAGAAAGCATATCTGAAAAGTAATCTATAGAAATTATTATTAGGAAAAATATTTAAATATCCTGTGTAAATACAGAAATCTACCTACCTCCTATACGTCAGCAATGAATAACTTGTAAGTTTGTATGGTAAACCCAAGCTTTACAATAACACTAGATAAATAGAATAAATCAATTGCTATCATATACAAGTCATATATAAATTTTGGTATAATTACGACACTAAGGGCAATTCAATCCTTTCCTATCCTATCTCAGATCAGATGTGACCAGCAATGTCATTTAAAATTTAATTGAGAAAATAAAATCAAATACTTCTATTCTTTCCAGTTTCTTCCCGTTTATAGTTTCTAGTTTTCATTGTCACATTTTAAATTATCAGGTACAACATGGGAAAATACAGAAAACAGTAGTCTGCAACAGAAAAAACTAGCTTAGAAAAAAACAGTTCAAAGAACTTGCAAGTCTGCAGAGAAAGATAAGCATATCTAGCAGCAAATAATTGTGAAGTCTATTTTTGTTTTCTGCTTATTTAGCAAAGACAAAAGCAGCCATAAGTGCTTAACTAATTTATTTTTGGAATTTCTTACCCCTTCCTTTTTTCCTTAACTGATTCTTCAATCTAGCAAAATTTTATCTTAAAAATAAATGTCTTAGAAATTACACGTTTTTGCTTCCTGGTACTTCAGGCTTTAGGAAACTGACTTGTTGCAGGATAAATTGATAAAATAAGTATTGATAATAGTTTAAATATATTTGAAAGATTACCTTTCAAGTGTATTCATTTGCATTTATTACAAAAACATACAATTTCTCATAAAAAAAAAACTTTAAAAGAAATCATTCATTTAAATTTAGTTAAGAACTTTAACAATTGATGCTTTTCTACCTAGTATTTCATACACATTTTTATAGTGGTGTTGCTCATCTTGACAGTTCCAAAATACAACTATAGTTACTTGGATTTAGTCTCTTAATTGAAAGTATTTCCTAGGAATACATCAAGACTACATTACTACATGGGCTCATTTACCCTATTTATATAGTATTTGTAGCATCTATTACGAGGTCAGGTTGCAGCCCTCTTATTTCTTTTACACATAATCATCACTTTGGCATCACACATATTTGTGCTTTGATGGTAAGATATTATTTATAAAATAAATCATATTTCAAAAGCCCAAGAAAATTTTTGCAGGGGTGAGGAAAAAATAATTGTCAAAAATGAACAACACACACTTCAGAGGAACTTTACTGGATGCACCTTTGATTATTAATTACTTACTTATTTATTTTAAGTAGAACAAACAAACTTCATTGACATGGGGCTAATTCTTGTTTCCACAAGAAACCAGATTCAACACATCAACTGATGAGTTGCACTCATCAAAACATGGAATTTTATACACATTCTAGATTTCAGGGACCATAAAGGACCACATCTTGTAAAAAATATAAAGTAGAACTCAAGAGATTACACACCTCGTGGTTGTTTAAGCAGAAGACGGAAAACAGATTCCTTACTGGTCGGCTTGGTTAGGGCAGATGCACCACGATAACAAATGGACTGCTCCTGATCTAAAAAAGAAAAGAAAAATTAAGAAATCATTCAGGGAAACTCATTTAAAAGTAAAAATTGATTGAACAATTTCCCTAACAAAAGACTTTCATAGTCAGAGGCTTTAAGGAATACATTCTTAAATGGGAACACATGGGCCTTTTTTTTTTCCCCCCTTTGCTTAAATGTTCTCTCAGTATTTTCCTCATTGTGGTGAAGATATATATAGATAGAGTATGGAGATCTTCTTTAATAGAATTAAAATAAAATAACACAATATCAAGAAAAAACAATGTTTAAAATATTTTCAATTAAATAATATCTAGAGATTACAAATAAACTGAGATAAAATTCAAATGGGCAAGAAGTCCATGGTGATATGAAACGTAACAGAAACCTTTAGAGAAACAGGTTCAGGACCAGCAGTACTGCAACACTGGCAGACAAGAATTGCTTTCTTGATGACAAGTTACCATATCAACTAACAGTTTACTTCATAGAGACAGAGGATTTTGACATTATTTTGATTGTTTTCACTGATTACTGTCACTGTTCTGGATAAATGAAAAATGAGATGGGAAAAACTGGTTTTTATAAATGAGTTTTGGAGCTGTTCAAGCAGCCAAAGATGTCTTGCTAAAAGAATTGACACTTGCAGAAAATGCCTTCTAGGAAATACATCTAGCAGTTAACTCCAAGAATCGGAGCCCAATAGATAGACTATTTCTGAATAATATGTCATATTAAAGAGTAGTAGCACTGAATGATGAACTGCTGACAGGATGATATGAAGCACAGGAATGCATCAAGCAGCCAGGGGAAGACTGTTATTTGGGGTTACACAACAACGTTAAAATATCTTTAAGGAACAGAACAATGAGCAAAAATGTCCAGGAAGGCAAATAAAAGATCTCCTGAAAATATAAAACTTCTTACTTCTTGTGAGAAGAGAAACAGCCTCAAAATTATTTCACCTCAGGACAAAGTTTCATGTTTTGGAAACCAGCTTAGAGGTTTAAAATGAAATTTATTATAGGGAAATACTTAAAGAATTTAAGTGACCTTTCCAAATATTAAAGGATGGGTGCATAAGAAAATCCTACACACCCATTTTAATATATCAATAAAACAACTATATTGCCATCTTTCATGCCCTGAGATAACACAGCGGCAGAAACAGGGCTACTGTGAGAGCTTTCCCTATAAAGCTAATTATTCTGAAGGAATCCTTTTCTGTCTTTTTCTCTGTGATGCAAACAAGATTAATACTGTGAATTTCCCCTACTAGAAGAGTCTTCCAAAGTTTAAAATATCTGTAATTTATTTTTTCTTTATATCTGTCTGCATAGTCAGCTAAAAAGTAATTTTCACAGAACCACCTAACTAATCTCCGGAAATATATTTTTTTTCTCTGAAAAATAATTTCACTGTATAAAATTAAAAGCACTAGGTTATGTTTCATGATGTTTCAAAAATGCATTTACATATTTGCACGTCAATTTTTAAATTGGTAGCTAACACCATGGTTTGAATTGTGCCCAAATCAGCATAAAGCGATGTTAGCATTTTTATTCTAAACTGATCATCCACATTCAAAACTGACTTGAAAAAAATAGATTTCTTCACATTTGTATTACTTCATTCTAGCAGACTTAAGTGTATGCAATAATACTTATGTCCAGCGTATTTTGCCTGAAATAAAAATAACTATTAGCAGACTTGCCTTTGAGTATATACTTCAGTTACGTAATAAAGTCAGAGAAAGCTGTTTGAAAACATTTTGCAATTCACATTTGAAAAATGGCAATCCTAGTTTAGAAATCTTTGTGTTTAAAAAGACATAGCCAAGCTACTGTGCATGCAACCTACCTTGGAAATAAGGTAAGTTTTAATAATCAACAGTATGAGACAGCTATTCTAATATAACTGCACACACACTCTTATCAAAAGCAATCTTAGACACTGACACAGGTATCAGTTTTGATAACACAGGTAACACTGGATTCCAGAAAAGTGGTTTACTTCCCTTGTCTGATTCCTAGTTACCGCTGTAGCCTTAAATGCTTGTTTGATCATGGGCCTTCAAACTTTGAAGTGAGTATCCCCTAAAAAAAAGTTGCATTTTTTTTCCTGAAAACATTCATTCCTTTAACATTCTTAATGTAGTTATGAATGCTTCTGTGAACAAGAGCTGCAGATTTAAGCCACAGATATGTAACTAAATCCCAGGCAGAAAGCTTATGGCTACCAAATTCAGTAAGAAAATACCAAGTCTTAAGAGGTCCAGGAGTCCATCACAAATTATCAAATGGTGAGTGTTTTTACTTGCTCTATAATTATCCAAAATAAAGGGCCGTTTGTGCTACAATATCAGTCAAAATTCACAGAAAGAAACATTTATGAGGAATAATGCTCTTGGGTTTGACAAAGCTTCAGAAATGAAATTGACAGCTTCAGAAATGTTCCAGATATGACAATTCCCAATTAATTTATATTTTAATTCCTGAACTATGCAATTCTAAACATAATTTCACATCTATCTAGGGCAAAAGCCTATTGAATGTTACTTGAAAACAGTAACATTCTTCTTTAAAGCATTAAGCAAATCTATAAATGTTGATGATATTCATTGCTTGTACAGTTAAATTGAGATGCTCTGTTTTCATTGTTGCCACTTTTAATTCTCTTAAGAAGCACCACATGGGCTGAAACACAATTTGTAAAGATCAAGATCAATCAAACATTTCATTCTACCTTTTGACTTGCTACTTTCCGTCAATTTCACTGTTCTGCCCTCTCCTTGGCCTCGCGTGACCAGCAATGAGTGTGTCGAGTCCAGCACAAGGTTAAATAAAGGAAAGCATTCCCGTACCTTGTTTAACGCTAAAATATCAGCTGAGAAGTTTCAAAATGGTAGTACCTTGTTTTTTATACTACTAAACCTACAGTTTCAAGTACTGTTCACAGACACAGGTTCAAAAACTCCTGTGAATTTGAGTTACCTGCTGACAGGGTCATTTCTACTCTTTGGATTAACATTTTTCAGGAAAACAAAACAGGTTTTAAGAATGACTAGGCTGTCACTCTCTCTTAAGTGATCTTAATTAAGACCACTTTATATTTCAGACTAAAATGTTTGTGTTTAATTAACTCAGATGGTAGGTTGTTACTGTTATGTCTGAAGTATTATTACTGTCATTCCTAACAAGGTTATACTTCCCAACTGTGTTTTTCACTGCTTTGAGAGATCCTAGCACAAAAATAGGCTCTTCGTGTCAAAACACATTGAAATAAAGGGTGGATCATCACAGCATGAGTAAAAGATCTGGTCTTCCCCATAACTTAGGGCTGTAAATTGTCCTGAAACAATGTTCCGTTTTAGACATCTCATTAACAATCTGATACAAGCAAAATAAACAGGGTGGGGGAAAAAGGAAATTTATTGAAGAGCAAGTTCAGGACTAACAGTTTAGTTCTTGCTAGGAAAGGAAGCATAGTAGAAGTAATGTATTCATATTAAGATAACTTTCTCACCATATTGACTAGCCTTGTGGAATGACAAATTCATTCTTAATGTTGAAAAAACCCAAGTTAATTAGCTTTTAATGTACACTGAGCTAACATATCTGCAGTTCTATGGTACCTACAATATTGGAGTTAGTATGTTGAAAAACTATTTTCTTCCTTTCCAGATACAACGTCTTGACAACATGTAAGTTCAACCAATTATATAGGGCATTATGGAAATTGTTTTCTGGGATATGTAAGGGCCACAAATACTAAGCTGAACTTTTGCATCCATGAGATTGCTTGTAAGACTAGATTTCTCTTCCTCTGGAAAGAAAGAAATAGGAATTACAGTAAACATTCCTAGAGAGAGCAAATTGTAGCATCCACAACCACTTTGAAGAAGAGCTTGAATGTGTAACTCAACTATCTTATTGCAATTAAAACCAAGCAAACCTTACTTACAGATCACCAGCAGCAATTGCATTAGAAAATTAACATTACATATTAAGTGATTGATTAACAAATTCAAGACAGCTTTTAAAGAACAAGTATGGTTTTACTTACATAAAGATCACAATATAAAATTTATTTCCTCAAATAAAAGTTTTCATAATTCCACAGATCACAGAAACATTAGATCACCACCATGTAGGGTCTACTGCTGTGTAAAGAAAAATGAAGACTGAAAACTTCTGATGCATAGAAACCAACATCAGTCTTGCACTGTCTTTATTTCTGAAAATCTCCCTGGGACAAGTTAATGCTCTGTAGTTAGAAAGATGACTATGTTTTCACTAAAATACTTAATGCAGCTTCTGCTAATGTCTCACAGAACATCACATTTCACTAGGTTTTAGTACCCATATTTAAGGTCTATAAATAATTTTTGATGAAATAGCATTGTGGAGAAGTTTGATTGTTCTTTTCCACTATTCTGTGAATAACACATGAGACTAGCTTTTTTAAAAAAAATACTTAGTAGTATTAGAGTACTAAACTGTGCTATCCAGCATTAGATCTATGCTCAACAAGCCAAGCAGTTTGCTTCTCATAATTGCTCTTGTTTTGTACAAATCAGAATACCTGCCTTCAATTTACGTGAGAATAAAGTATGTTGCACTCCATGAGGTACAATGGGAACCTTCATATCACACATGTAATACACACCTGCACTTCAAAAGATTGTATAATCTGGTCAAATAGGGTGGGTTGCACAGCTAGTAATTCACAGTGCTTCTGTAAGTATCTGAGCCAGTATAAATGCAAAGGGTAGACGTAACGACAGGGGAAAAATACAAAGGGTTAACATTTTGGAAGGAAAATCGCATTACTAACAACGTAAAAGTTTACTGTATCTTCAGCTGCTCTAGGGATGATGAGTTGATGAACAAGAGCAATTCAAAAAAGAGGTATTCCAAAAATTTATTAAAGGTACCTCTGGACTGAAACTCTACCATTTGTCATGTTAGACACTTCCTGTAATTTACATTGCACTCTCTGTCATCATCCATGTCATCAATAAAGGTCTTGAAAAATATGAGCCCTAGTACTGACCCCCAGGGTACTATGCTCATTACCAGCCAGCAGTTGACTGTTAAGATGCTGATCACTGTCATTTGAGAGCAACAGTTTAGCCAAGTTTTCAACCCACTCAGCAGTTGGTTCATCAAGCCTAGACTTCCTTAGCTTCCAAACAAGAATGCTATAGGAAACAGTGACAAAGTCTTACTAAATCATGGTGTATTACATCCACTGCATTTGCATAATCAGTCATTTTCCATATAGAAGGCAATCGTTCATCAATCATGATTTGCAATTAACAAATCCATTTGACTATTTCTGATTACCTTCTTGACCTTGATGTGCTTAGAAATGGACTACAAGAGGATGTGCAATTCATGGGCTGCATACACTGCAAAAGGACATGTCCAATGATTCTGGCAGGGTCTGAGATGAGGCTGACCAAGAGATCACTCCCTGTCTTCCTTCAAGAAGAGAATAATATTGGCTTTCCCCAGTCATCAGAAACATCTGATCAGCATGAATTTCCACAGAGAAGAACCATAGCCTCACAATCACATTGGCCAACTCTTTTATCACTCTGTGTAAATTTCATCTGGCCTTGTGAATCTGAATGCATACAGCTGTTCTAAGCACTCCACAGCCTGTTGTTCCATCTTCCTGTCAAACCAAGTCAGTACACGCGGCTTTGGGAGCAAGTTTTGCTTGCAAAGACAAAGGTAAGAAAAACCATTGAGCACTTCAGCCTTTTCTGCACTGTCTGTAAGTAGACCTATCTGTGTTTTCTCTAAGCTTCCTACGCAACTAGCATACCTTTAGAACCTCTTCTAGTCAGCCTATACTTTCCATGTTATCTTCACACCTGATGGGTTTTGGCTTGATTTTTGCTAATTATGCACACGGTACTTTCATATTCCCCTTTTGTTACCTTTTCGTCCTTCCACCTTATCTAGGTGTAGTATAGGGAATACATTATTTTCACTGCTAGTAACAGGCCATGGGGCTCTATATTGAGTTAACAGTGCAAAGCATCATGGACTTGCCACAGCTTGTTTGGACTTGAGCTATTTTACCTGTAACAGCACATAGTTGAAGTACCAACCATTGCCTTATTTGTTTTTCAGCTTCAGCTTAGTGATGTATTATTTTGTGGTATTACCCTAAAGAAACCATACAACATATGGTGAAGACCTAACAAAGGTAAGGGGTCATCGTGGAACTAAGCCTAGGGACCAATAAGAAGCAAGCATAGCAACAGACCCTTTCAGAAACATAAAAATAACGCCAAGCAGATCCAAGACTGAGAAGGAAGAAACTGGCATTTTATCAACATTTCCTTCCCAGTGAAGAACCTAGGATGTTGATAACTCTCTCTGATAAATTACTGTGAAGAAATACAAGGTAGATATAAGAAGATTTGTGTATATCATTTAGCAGCAATTAGTATTAATTAGATAATTTGGACTATAAATACTAGTGGTCAGGGCCCTGAGTTCAGCAATGTATGCTAATTTATCTGTCCAGCCAATAACCATCCTTCTCTGATACTCTCTGTAACCCATTCTTCACACATAAGGCTGTATCTGCTTGTGCTCAAGATCTGCTCTGATACAGTGCAGCTGTATAGTCTGGTATCAGACTTCCGTAAAAACAGATAAATTATTAGTGAGCAGCACCTGGGCCCTCCACCCACTGGCTTGAGTTGCATTTAAACATAGGCTCCTGCAGCTGGTCCTTGCCCAAGCTACGTCTCTGGCTATACACCTTGCCAAGCCTAGCCTATTTGATTTCCTGGCCTTATCTTGGACTTGCCTTCTCACTGTGGACTTGGCTGTCAATCACTAGACTATGGTCTGAAACTGTTTACTGCCATCAGACCTGCCATGTTTTTCTTGTTTGGAAACTGCAGGACTGCAACCTTTGTATTAAAGGCCATTGCCAGTCTTGCTGTCATCTTTGGCTTCTGCCTCACTTTGTTTCATGGATCAGACAGCTCTTGTTGTTCCCTGACAGCTGGTATCATTGTAGTTGGACTGATAATATCTCATAGTTTGTATTTTGATCAGACCTATGACTTTTATTAGACCATTGATAAATTCTTAGTGCCACGTATGCGTTTCTTTAGCCCACATAAGTTGCACAGGATATACAGCAGCATATGCTTCCTTTTTGTATATTAGTTCACTAACAAGGTCCCTGCACTGCTAAGCGGGTTTTTATGATGAAATTCTGTCTTCCTAAGCAAGCAGACAACTCACTTCTGAGCTGTTAATAAATTTTCTTTAAAACTCATCCAGCTCTGAATACCTTTCTGTAACATGGCTGCTTCCTGGACTTGCAATTCTTCCTGTTTATTGTCCAAGCTCTGTATTTTAGCATACAGAGACTTGAATAAGCTGAATTATCTCATAGTCATGGTAGCCTAAGTTATACAAATGATCACATTTGTCTTCTCTATCCTTTCTAAACAGCCTGCACCCATCCACAATGACACTCCAATTATGCATACTGTTGCTCTTGAGTCTTCATGACTGTGATTGCCTTGCAATCGACCTGGAATTGCTGTTCTTCCTGGTTTTCCCATTTGCTGCCAAAGCTCTGTGCAAATGTATGTACAAATATTTGAGGAAAGAATGCCCAAAGAGCCTTCTAGTCTCCTTTAATCTGTTCAATGTTTCTCTGGCTGTACAGGGAGTATAGATCCACTTATTCACTATATGAATGGAGAGCAATGTATAGTAACTGGAAGGTCAGATAAAACCTGGCAATCTTTTCTTCAGCATTTCAGATTTACGCTGCAGGAAAGCATCAAAATTCCTGGGGTGATAGGTCGTTATGGAAAATGTCAGCCTTTGTCCTGTCAAGAAAGAAAACTTCAGCCGCTTGCACTTATTGCTTCCTGTTGAATAGTGTTGCTTTTTATCCAGAGACTCAAGATGCTCAGCCCAGACTCTTCTCTCAATGGAACATTTTTTCTCTCTCCTCTGTTCCAGGGCTCTGAACCTACTCTTCAGAGGAACAGCCGCAGACAGACACCATTGCTGGGAGCCTGTGTCTTCTTGATGCTTCTGTCTTCTTCTGGTCACACCAAACTTCTCAGCCTTGAAGAGTTTGGCTCTTGTTCCCACAGAGTCTCTGCAAAGATCTTGTCAATTGCTTGTTCACTAACCTTGATGCAACAAAGCTCCTGCACCTGGCACTGCAAGAAGTCTACCAGAGCCCACATCTAATTGGTGAGGTCACCCTTGCCATTCATGGCACAGTGCCAGAGAGAAATATTGAGAACTCCTGACAGCCTCACACCAGGGTTGGAGCATCCACCCTCAGGATTTCCATGTGGATAGAGGCCGTCTAAAAGTAACAATTGCACCATCCAGGTCCTGAAAGCAGCTTTTGTGGTGTGTTGTCAACATTTATGCATCCTTTTCTACTATGAGCAGCACTTTTGAGCCCTCTGTATGTGCACTGAATGCCAACTGAGCATCAACCGCCCTGTTACTGTGTGCAGATCCAGTCTGCAATGCTCCTTGTCACTTAAGGATGCCCAGATCCCAGATAAGCAAGAAGCTGGACGTTACTGTTCCCCTCTCTACCTGCTGGTCAGCAGGTAGACTCTGGCTCTCTCCCTGAGATCCTGGACATGATTTACTTAGCCTGTACACATGCATGTTGTTGCTTCTTTCACTGATGTCCAGAAGAGTACTTCAACAGAAACTCAGAAGTGGTCTAATCCTTTACGAATTGAACTCTATTTTGTGATGCATCATGAGTGAAAATATTTCAGTGGTTAAACATGAGAAATTGCATTAAACTCTGCCAAAAAACCCACCTTGATCGGCAAAAGAATAGAGCATTCAGTCATGAGAATAAAATTATCTTGACTAGGCACTATTTAAGTAAAACAATCTCCAATATCCCTCATATATTAACTGTATATACAGCCAGAGCTGTATTTCTGTCTTTCCAATTCATATCTCAGAAGGTGTAATTAAAAAGCATGAGTTACTTGTAACAATTAAACATTAATGTACATTTTTTTAAAAGTCATGTTTCTTCACTTAGTCTATGTGTCACAAACCCCAAATCATAGCATGAATGTGTAAACTTGGCTTAAAACTTACCTTTGCACAGGTTTGATTTTGCTCTTCTCCTATGTTTCCCTATCCATGGGGTCCATGTCAGGGGCCATTGGAAGGTATCTCTTAAATTTTTGTTATATGTAGATGCCAGAAAATGCTTTGGCACCTGTTTTCTGATGCTACATGTTATGTTGGAGTAGGTGGAGACTCAGAACCTTCAGAGTGAAGCTCTCTGCTTCAGTCAGAGCAAAATTTACTTTTTCACTGAGTAAAATCTGGGACTTCAAACCTGAGTTCTGCCATATTTGTGAAATCTCAGTACAGATAGTGACTTGGCGATCTTTGATAATTCTGGATCTTATATTATTTTTTAAAGTATGTTTGAAAATACTGCCAAAACATACTTGCTTGGAATGTCAAATTGAAAAAAAAACTCTAGTGTTTTGCCCTTATTGACTTCTTTAGCTATCCATAATATGACAAAATAATATAAAATATTTTGGAAAATAACTGAGGAACAAAACCAGAGCAAAACATTAGTTATTTGGCTTAGACATATAGCTCCCAAAATACACCCCAGGAATCTCCTATAGCCTCAATGCCACAGTGAAGCCCACAGCCAGCAGCCATTTGTGTAATTTCTTAGCCCACACAGCACGGTCTACAGAGCTTCACAGGGTAGACTTGAACAACACACAATATGTCTGTTGCCAGGAAATGGAATGCAGCAAATGCAATCATATCCCACTCATACTTTTAATGCAAACCAAGGAATTTAGGTTCCTCCTCCCACCCCAAAAAAATCCCAAACCCCTGTACCTGTCAGCATGACATCTACCAGCACATTTTCAGGAGTTGGATTTCTGAAGGATATGATGACAGCAGAATGCTGGCCAATGCATGCACTTATGCTGGTTGGTTCCATCATCTGAGGAGGAAGACCAGTCCCCGAAAGATAAAATATCCACTCTTTAAGCTGTAGATAAAACATGTCATTATTTAGTATTTGACAAGTCAGATATTTGTACATTTTAAGGCGTTTTACCTACTTCTTTCATTTAGTGTTCTTTGTCTCTTTTCTGTTGGAAGTGAACTGCTGTTTAACGGTTGCTTTCTTTCTTCCCTCAAGCTGTTATGTTATTCCAAGTATTGCTGTCTGGAAATCAGTAGTTCTAGTTTGGGAGAAGTTCACATCTCCTCACTGCATTTAACTTCTGTGCTGCTCGGAGCACAGAGTATTTCACTTCCATGTAGCTACTCAGAGCTTCCAATGTAATAAATGTAAAGACATAGGAGGGCAAGTCAAAGCACATATATTAGAACCTGAAAGCAGATGGAGTGAGAGAAGTCCTCTTGAGAAGACAAAAGAAGAAGACAAATAATTATTTGATGGGACAGCAGTAAAATCACCCCAAAAGCCAAAACTGTAATTCCAAAGAAAGACTGTTAACAGCTATACACAGAAGACTCAGAAAGTTTGAAAAGAACTAGTCGATATAGAGTATCACAGCAGAGCAGAAAAAAAAGAAAATATAGATAATTAAACTGATGTGTTAATTTTGATCAATTTTTCAGCATGAGAGTAAAGAGTTGCCTTCTCCACATTTACTCTTTTAAGGTTATAAAGAGTGATGTTAATAATGTCACCCATTATAGAACCTTAAAAGGTGAATAAGCAGCAAAGGTGAATAGTAAATGAAAAGATACTACCATTAATTTAAGAAAAATGTTTAACTGGAAAATTCAGGTTGCTGTGTTTAAATTAAATAATAACCATACAGACTAAAATCTGAGGCTTATTACAAACTGTTCTAAGTGACCCTTTGATCTGTTGTGTTCATTATCACTCATAAAGGTATGCATCAGAAAGAGAATAGGAAATAATAAATAAAACCAAAACACTATTGTCGTTATCTGAAATACTGCATTTACTTCTGCATATCCTGTCTGAAAAAATAAGGAAAATTTATAACAGACAGGGTTCAAAAATCTAACAACAAATCTGGATATACTGTAAAAGTTGACTAATCTATTGCAACTTCTCAGTATAAACAGGGATAAATAAAATAGGACATCATATGTCTTCAGAAAACAGCTTTGGACAGCAAAATTGCATGTCTTTATTACTATTTTATAGAGAAACATTCAATACAACAAGGAAAAATAAAATTTAATATTAATAAAGGAAAGCTGTTGGTAAAAGTCATCCAAAGCTACAGGATTTTATTAGAATAAAAAAAAAAAAAAAAAAAGAGGAAGAATTGTTTATATACTGATAGAGACTACTCAATACTGAAAGCATAAAAACAGAACCTACGTTTTGTTTAGGTTTTAGACAGTGATTTATGTTGCCTGGTTTGTGGGGACTTCTGTGTTACTCAGACTAATAAGAATTAAAAACTACCTCCCTTTAAAATTGCATTTGATTTGGTTACTGGTGACTTAAACCTGACCTATAGCCTGTTTACGGTTACAGAAGACCATATTGTTAGAAAGCTGGATGTGTCAAGCTATTAGTGTTCTACACTGGCTTGTTATTGACATTTTGTGTTTGCTTACAAACACAGTAACTGTAACCAAAAAAGAATTTTTTTCCAAAACTTTTAATACAGAAGTTGTGAGGTGATACTAGTGTAACAGTGCTTTCCAAGACCAGTGTAAATTCGCGTGAACCAGCTTGTTCATAGCAAGTAATTTTACATCGAGGTACAGTGCAGGGGTGGGAGGAGTGCACATGCTCATATTTTGTGCAGGTGAGATGTAAAGATCAAGTTTGATCTTTATTGCTGAAGGCTCAGGCTCATGGTCTACCAACATTAAAGACTAGCTTCTACTGATTCTTTGTTGCTAACAAGAGACAATTTTGAAACCCATTACTTCAAGCGCTGAGCACCTCTAAAACAACACACTGAAACTTTGTCAAACTGAGCAGCTGAAGAAGTAGCTAAACAAAATTAGAAGTCAGTCTGGAAAATAAAACAGGGCAACCAAAAAAGTCTACAGATCATAGCACAGGCCTGCCTTGCCTGACCTGAAGTTACTGTTCTCCACCAACTCACTATGTGACAGAGCTCAAGATCATGTATACTCAGTGCAAGAAATTAAGAGGAAAAAGACTTCAAAAACCCCAGAAACCTAAGGCAAATAATAAAAAAGACAGGATCTAATATTAGTTTCAGCTTCTCTATAATATTACTACTGTTGAAATCTCTACATTACACCTGGATGCTAGTGATGTGGTAAAATAACAGGATAATGCAGATATAACAGGACTCTGGGTGCGGGTTATGTTCAAGCTGATCTTTCAATTGTGGTGTCCCAACAAACTTAATTTCAGATTTCCACAATTGTAAGAGCTACACTCAGATTCACTTTGCGAAGACCTCTTCATGCAGAAACAGACGAAGCAGGTAATAGACCAGAGCAGTTTCTCTCAGTTAAGTAAAGAAGCACAATCAGAAACAGTTAAGGCTTATCCTACAAGTGCTGTAATTAACTGGTTTTAGATTAGTCAGCTATTCAGCTATCAGATGGCTTAAGTATCCATTCAGATATATTTAATCAGAGAAATCAAGGGAGGGAAATCACTATTGGAGGGGTGAGGGGGGTGTACGTTAAAAGTTGTTTGAGGCATGCACCACTGACAAGAAGCATTCTTCCAGTCTTCATTAGAAAGGGCAGTTATATTCACCATCAGCTATCAGCACAGCAATTAGCTAACTAAATAACCTGAAATTAATTTACTAAGGACTGTAGCAGTGAAAATGAATGAAAATTTACAAAATTCAAAAGATTCAGTCGTTAAAAAGAACCTAAGCACTAAGAAATTACAAAAGCTATACCAATATACTGAAATAGTTAAAGGGGCCTGGACAAAGCAGATAGAAGGATGGGATATCAGCTAAACTTCACTGCAGATAAAAACTTGGAGATTTGTCATTACTTGAAAGGAAATGCACTGGATGACAAGATTTCGGTGGCAGGGCTTAACTTGTTCCTGAAAGGTTTAAACAAATTGTATTGTTTTATTGCTTCTGTATTTGGCAAATAATTTTCTTTTTATTTTTTAAAATATAGATAAGATTTCCATGTACCATTAGGAGCAAGACAAGATAAGGACATTCTATCCTCTTCAACTAGCCTTGCATCTATACTATTCATATGAGAACTGCTGGCTCCTTGTTTTTATCCTTAATAAATATTTAAGAGGGATTCTGAAAATAAATGCTGTGCTAACACCACCTACAAATAACCTGTCTGTTCAACATACATTATCTGGAAAAAAATTGCCACATCACTTCCTTCACTGTTTGTTTTCTTCATATAAAAGAATATTTGCTTAAAACACTACTGAAAACTCCTGGTAGCACTTAACTGGAGTAATTCAGCAGTCTGTTGGGATATCTGAAAGTCCAACATGAATACAGAGAGGAAATTGCATGGAAAGCAAATGCTTCATCCAACCACAGCTCATGTGATGAAATATTATAATTTCCATCATATTACCAGCTTTTATTTCCATTTGTAATTTTCAGTCAACTAGAAGGTCACATTGATGACTCGTGTTTCTGTATTTACTTATTTCTCATTGAAAATCAGGAAAATTCACAGAGAAAAAATGTCAACAATTCTAACATGCTGAAAGTATAAAACATTTTCAAACTAAAAGGAAGAGTTCACTTTTTCAAGTGCGTGACCTTCCAAAATTCAGATCAGACAGAAAAATGAAAAAAAAAATTTGTTCGGGCTTGGGAAAAACATAAAGAAAATTCATTTCAGAGGTAACAATGCTAAGAAGTCCTGGTCTTCTGGTGTTAAAAACAGCAGAACTAATTACCAAGAAAACTAAAATTATTCATTACTTATTCTAGCTCCTAGGCCATTTTAATACTGTAAATAGAATAATTTCTGTGTAAAACTAAGGTTAAAATAAATTATAACTTTTGCACATATTTGCATTTGCTCTTTCATTATATATCCAGCAATTAAATTTCAACTTGACCTTCAGACTGAAACCCTCACTTACATGCTTATTAACAATATTATCTAATCTGAATTCCAAGAGTTGTGGGCAGAAAACACAGCATCATACCTGTGAACACTTGAAGGTTATTGATGCCTTGTGATTGCCTCTTCCAAGGGCAGAGGGACAGAATTGCACTGGTACTTCAGTGGTGGAATGAGGAGGGACAATCAGCTGTACGAACACAAGAAAGTAGCAAAGGGAGGTAAAAATCAATTTTTTGGAGTCTATTTCTGTTTTATGCTTTGTATCGACACAATGTTTATGTGATTAATGAGTTCCACCAGATGCATTCTCTCCTCTCAGCAAGCGCAGGCTGCTAAGGCAGCAAGTGTATTGCAGTAAACAACCCTCGTGGCAGTCACTGCACGTTCACCCCCCAGAAACTACAGAGCTGGTGTTACTGATTGCTTCAAGGACATGGACAGTGGCTCTCACAAATACTATTCAAACATCACTTTGGTGTCTGAGAGTATTGATGACACTAAAAGGTTATCACATTGACCTCCAAAGACACGGACTGGCTTACAAGGGAAATAAACACACGGTAGGTTTTAATAAAGTAGTGCTTCACCTCCCTTCCATGCACGTTTATCTTAACTAACATTGTATATGATGTTGCCAGTTTTCTCTTGAGCTGAACTATACTACTTGAGTTTCAACTGCACAGCAAAAAGCAAAGTAGCTGACTACAACGAGAATCATAGAATCATTAAGGTTGGAAAAGACCTCAAGGATCACCACCAAGTCCAACCATCAACCCACACCGCCTAACTCACTAAACCATGTCCCTAAGAACCACATCTACACATTTCTTGAACGTGTCGCCCACACTTCACAATCTTGTACATCCCGTAGGTGGGTGATAACTTGAAAGCTTATTTGCCACCAGCAGACAGCTGCCACCACCAGCCAGTTGCCACCACCCCACGCTTGTCATTGTTGCAAGGCTTCTGTATTACCCAGAATAACAGACTTGAGGGAGAGTCACGTCCCACAAACCACCTCCATCCCCATCTGCACCACTGCCCAGAGATCATTTAGCTGTTCATCATCTAAAAGGAGCCCGAACAGCTCATTTCTCAGTGAGTTCCTGGGCATGCTCAGTATCCAGAAACCTTTTTTCAAGATGTAAAATTTTTACTTTCATCTATAATCCAATTCCTACCTACTTCGGCAAACCAGCCAGCCCCATTTATCAAATGCAGACTTACAAATGGAGAAAGAACATTAATGATTACCCCCTCACAAATACTTTTTAAGGAAAATAATAGCAAGGTAAGAACACGTTGTGACAGCATAAGAATATTACAATTTAAACATTTCTAGTAATTTCACTGATATTTACATTATTTAGAGTAATAACTGTCCCACATAGATTAAAACATATTAGAATTCAATTTTCTATAAGCATTAGTTGACATATCATTGAACAGAAAATGCATGCCACAATGAATCTAAATAATCAACACAGAATTATAAAGCAGAAGACTGCCTGCTCTGAAAGCAGAAATTTTTTTTTTTACATTATAGATCTGTTCTAAAAAATAATTTTATATTGCACAGTATGATGTACTACTGCATCCAGAAAGTAGTTTGTTTTGAAACACAGAGCTGGGTAAAAAAAAAAAACAACAACAACAAAAACCAACTTACTTTCTACCAAAAAAAAAAAAGAATAAATTGCTTCAAAAACAAAAATTGAGAAATAATGCTAACAACATAATTAAAGAAGGTCATACTTCACCATAATAAGATATGCTGAAGTTAACTAATCCCCTACCTTTCATTTTGTTTATATAAACAAGTGTCTTCAAATATAATCATGTGAAACCCGGGTCATTCTATGATTCTATGATTCTATGAAAGGCAACTGGTATTATTGCTCTTCATAAGATCTCAAATATAACTTTTCAAATACAGAAACTAAGACTAAATAAGACTGAGCAACTCTACATGCATTATTCTTGTTATAAATCCAACACGAGGGAAATTTTTCATTAAATCTAAAAGTTTATTCACTACTCCATACAAAACAATACTCTCAGTCATTACTAAACAAACAAGCTTGCACAGAGACTTTAAGACTGCACTCCTCTCTGACAGCCCTTCTTTATTAATTTATTTTTCCTCAATATTTCTGTTTCTTAGCCAATCAGGATAGAAGACAGCGTTATGAAAAAGGTTTAGGCTAGTTACAAGCCAGGAGAATAGCAAGCTGAGGACTTACAGTGAACGTGTTTATTTTTGTCAATATAGATGATCCCATTTGTAGGAGTTTATTGTACATTTAAGGTACATCATAAATATATGTGTGTATAAATATAATACATACACATGTGAAATCTGTCCATGTCTTTATATAAAGAGAAGGAGTAAGTTGGGGAACATAGCATTACTGATTGAGAATTTTCACCTGTTAAATGCCAGGCATGAATCTTCTACTAGAGACAAAGACAGCTGTGGTTAGGAAAGAAATACAAAACTCAGCATCCCAAAGGCTGTTCCTCCAGTAACTCACAGTTCCCAACATGCTAATGAAAAATAAGTTAGGAATTCTGCAGCAAACTTACAGGAGTTCACTTCTGTTCCAACTTTTATAGAATTTGTCATCATTTATAAAGATGTTAAGTTAACATATACAGTGTAAGGCTGACAAGAAGGAAAACAAAAGCTAGGTGTAGCTCAGTAAAAAAAAACAAAACAAACGAAAAAAAAAACCCAAACCCAAACAAACAGAAAAAATATTTGAAAATCAAAATCACACTGAAAGGAAATCCTTTAAAACTTTTAGCAAATTATTGAAAGAAAAACAAGATATATTACATTTAAAGTTGTTTTAGGGTACAACTGCAAAGCTGCTAACATACATATACTTTTCTCATTTTCATCAGTTTACAAAAAAGTTAATGGAGCTGCTTCTAATTTACATGAAGCTGACGAGATTTAATGCATCTGAATTTCATTTAGACTTCATTAAGCACCCAGAAGTTCAGGAATACTTGAGCATAATTCAACTGGACCTCAGGAAAACCTATTATTAATGATGTCAGTACTTGAAGCTGAATCAGATCTATAGAAGATAATCCCTTGTGGTATTTCCGTAATGCCTTCTGTTGCAAACTGAAACTGGAAAGGTAGGCACACACGTGGGAGTATTTTTTTAAAAAATTCTGAAATATTAATCAAAAGTTTGGTTAACATTTGATGCAATTAATCTCCAGGAAAGATTAAATTTTCCCTGATATCTCTGTTGAATCTGTTTTATCTAACATAACTGAGTGGATGGTAAAATCAATTTGAGATATTTTCTGACTGATAGCCCAATATTTTCAACAGTTACACATCTTAGATGACATAAAACCAAATATAGATAATTACATGAAATGCTAAAATTACAGATTTAGAATATGCAGGATTTTAAAATTACTAATTCGCTTCAAACATTACCTATCTTAATTGGACAGTCCCATCTTTGATCAATTGTTCCTCGTTGTATTTCATCTGGGGATGCCTCAAATTAGCTTAGCCTCAGAAATTTTCTGCTTACAAGAAAGCATTATTTGCTTTAAAGAGAGCAGAAACTTGAACAATTAAGATAGGAAACTTCTTCCACACATCACAAAGACATTGAAAAAGGCATTAATATAAACTAATAACTGAAACACAGGTTACAGTTTATAAGAACAAGAAGCAATCTTCTGGAAGCCAAAGGCAGTTCTGTATGGAGGGACTAAACCTAGGATGTAACACATTCAGGAGAAGAGCAGGTATTTAAATTCCCCCCCACTGCCCTTGTCGTCAAAACTGTGAAGGAAACCTGATTAACCCTCCAAACATGGGTCTGCAATGGAAGACACAAGTTCAAAAAAGGGACAGATACATGAAATAAAAGTCATCTAGTTGCTTATAGCAAATTCAACAAAGCTATTCTTAAACTGGAAGAACTACTATAGTTCACAAAGAACATTCCACAATTCAATGCATAAATGCTGTTCAGGACTGAGTATCCTATTAAGAAGAAAAGAAAGAAAGAAAGAAAGAAAGAAAGAAAGAAAGAAAGAAAGAAAGAAAGACCAATTGATGAAAGGATTAGTAAGCACTTGTTGAGTTTTAACGTAATGCATGAAGATGTGTTAATATGCAAGATATAAAAGACAGACTAGAATAAACAGATTTTATACTTTCAATTTAATGTAATACTATGTATGCAAAAATATAGGGCAATTCAGTAAATAAATATGATCTCCTTTAGCCGTTATCTTTAGAACATTTGGTCTTGTGCTGCTATATTCGAGGCTGAATGCTGTTTAGTTTCTGAAAGCCAAAACCACATATATTATGACTTTATGACATTACTCTATTGTCCCCACACAATCTATTTTCTACCTTCTCAGCTTTATTTTAGGATCTTATTACAAGATTCCTCTCTTCTCCCTCTGACCCTTATGCCAGTTTGCACAAATAAACCAGCTCTGGTGTATGTTTTCCCTGCATTATCTTCTTCGTGCTAGAAAAGGTGCAATCACCATTTCTTTCCTGTCTGCAGCAGGTTTCTTCCTTTTCCTTTTTCACATTAAAGGTTTTATATTCACATCCTAAAAAGAGATCCCCCTAACCCCTTGCAACAGAGTTTCCATGCATCTGTCCTCCCTTTTCTCATCTCCCCATCACACAAAGGACACATATTTAATAGCATTAATTGTTAATAACATCCAAAGAGTTCTTTATAGGAACTGTACTATTAACCAGTAATCAATAGTCAAGAATGAGTATTCTTCAGGGTCCTGACCATCTAGAACTCTACTCAATCACAATGAAAATACAAAAGCTGAGCCCAACTATACAACCCTCAGTCCTTGAAAGAACAAAATATGTCAGGCAGCAAGACGGAAGGGCTTCTGTGATGGAGGAGGAAAAAATGGTGTACATAACAGTAACAGGATAAAGATTTTCTCAGGAGAAAACAGCCTCAGGGCAAATGTGAGTTTGGAGAATAAAATTATTCCAGGACCGCACCTGGAGTACTGTCTTCAGATGTGGGGCCCCCAACATAAAAAAGAGATGGACCTGTTGGAGAGAGTCCAGAGGAGAGACACGAAATTGGTCAGAGGGCTGGAGCACCTCTCCTATGAGGACAGGATGAAAATGTGGATTCTGTTCTCTAGAATACAGACTTATAACACCTTTAGCCTGGGAGACTATGTTGTGTATTCTGAATCCACAGTATGATACACAATTCAATACATTTTGAAGAGAAGGCTCTCTTGCACCACTTTTGTGAAAGCACAGAAAACTTACTTACAGGGTGTTTTGGATCAGTCTCAGTTGAAAAATTGCTAGGATTGCTGTTAACAATTTCTAGCTCCAGAGTTTCATGTGTAGAATTAAAGAGAGGGATGTGTAGACGAGCCCACCTGAAAAAAATACATATATGCAATTCCTATTAATTACTAAGCTTCTCCCATTGCATTTTATTATTCATGTTTTCTTTCTTGAAAAAGAGTACTTTTAAAAACAATAATTATGGTTTTTTGCATTAGTATTTTTCTGCTAGTATGGACATACTTAATAACATTAATTAATATTATTAATAACAGTAAAAAGTGGTAGCAATAACCATTACAATACTTGCATCATTCATAAGGGCAGAATATGTCTCACTGTACTTCAGTTGTCAGGAGATAAGTTTAAGTTAGTTGGTTAAAGGGACTGTCTAGCTCCCTCAATACTCAACAAGGAGAAAAATATTTTCAGGCAGAATTGGTCCTAATGTAGATCGCCAAGATGTGGAACCACTTTTCATTGTCTACAGTAGAAGCCTAAGTTTAATTCCTTAAACTTGATGCCTAACTTTTAGATAGGAGGACGTGGTAATGAATCCTAGTGTCTCCAATACCACAGCTTCACATTTATTCCTAGCCTCCAATCTGCAAATTTATGTTTCACCTTTCTTTGCCTACTTTCTCTAGATCTAACTCTGGAATAAAACATTTTAGTCAAATAGATAATTCAGAGTGCCAACGCCAACAAAAAAGTTCTGTTCCAAAAAGTAAAATAATTGTGTCTTATTATTCTGTAGTCTATCCATGGACTCATAGACTGCCTCAGGTTAAGCATCGGACAGAAATTAAAGGTAATCAGGTAAACGATAGCTGTAACTCCTTCTTATCTAAGCAATGGTTTACATAAGCTTATAATTAAATGGTGTTGCCAACAGCTTTTGATTTGCCAGATAACCATTCCTCTTGAACATCTTGTAACCTTGAGATCTCAAAACAGAGTGTTCCACACCAGCTGTTTAAGTGGAGGTTCTGCCTGCTTTCCTCCTCTTTCTTTATCTATGTGAACTCAAAATCTGTTTAATGTTGCAGAGTTTTTGCACTGTTCATTATAACATAATGGTAAATTGTTATGTTGCACATGCAGATTATGTATTTTAATGAATATTTTGGCTGTCCCAGAACAAAGATTGGAGTATGCTGATTGCCCGAATGTTATACTTTAAATCAGCTGGCACTCTATTTTACAGACTGTCTATCTTCTAATTAAAGAATAAACAAACACAAGATACTTTCAATAAGGAGCACAATTTTCAAAAGAAGTCATAAGACTCCCAAAAATTCATCTATTCTGATCAAAATAATATATTATTTGCTTTTAACAAATATATATGGCCATAAATCATATTCTCATTATAACACCTAGGGACAGAGAAAAGATATTCAAGGTGAATCTGTGAAAACAGTAAATAAGAAAAGTTTGAAAAATGAGATACATATATTGGTTTTGCTGTAATTTATCTACTTAATGGATATTCCCTCTAGTCAAAGCTATGGCAGGTCAACTGTCAGATTGCTCCACATATTTATCCTCTGGAAAAAAAAATAGTCAGTTAATCATAGCTAAATCAGTAAGGAAAAGGAAAATATAAAAAATGACATACAGAAGAGAAGGCATTTCAGTCAAGCTTTATGACTGTAACTTCAGACCCTGAAACCTGTGTGCAGGTGGGCTCCTGTTAGAATTTGTTCTTTTCTCTGTCAAGAATTGATTAGAAATGGATTCTAAGTGTATCAACGGGTTTGTGGCTCCTAATTCAGTTCCAGCTGATGTTTCAAAGGCACAAATTCTTAAATATTTCAGATTGATAGCAAGAAGAATGTGCCAAGCACATAAAGAAAAACATTATTTTCAGAAGGGTATCACATATAATAATGCTTCTTCCACAATCAAGGAAAAAGTGGTAGGAGTCTCTGAAAGAACTACAAAGGTTCACCAACCAGAAATGCTTCAAACATTTTATGACGTTTACAGTCCATGTCTCTCAGAAGACAGCAAGGAAGTACACCCATTCAAAACAAAACAAACTGATACCTTTGTCAAGCAGACAACACATAAATGTCTACTTGCATTTCCTTTACATATTCACTACACATTAATGCATCCAATTTACTTGGACTACCTCATATTTTCAGCAAGTAGAGCAATGCTCAGTAATTTAACTGTAACATCAATGCCATCATCGATTGCCATTGTCCAAAATTTTGTCCCTCAAGAAAAGGACAATATGCTGATGACACAACAGAAATAAATTTCTGGAAAAAGGAGAGTGTTGAAGGAAATAACTGAACAAAAAGCAGGAGACTTTATGAAACTAAAAATAAGGCAGATTGACAAACTTCTTCCCTTTCTGTTTGCACTTTTTTGTTATACTGTTTTATAATATATATAAAAAGATATATGAAAAGGATTAGCCTTAATTTACTGTTATATACTATTGTTATTGCTGCTGTTGCTAATAGTTAAACTAACTAGTACTTCTTTGGTCTTCCACCCTTACCCGCCCAGGGAAGATGTAGATCTGTTCATTTGCACAGGTAGTGCATGTTAGAGAAAAATTATGAATGCCAGATAGACTGAATTAAAAAGTTTTAAGTTATATTTAACTCCTTACTGTGTCAGCCTACATAGAGAAAAATTACAGGTTTTACTCCAGTCAGCCCAGAATTTTTAAGTAAAAAACAGGAAACAGACAGCCCTACTGATTTTCTTAGACAAACATAGTAACAAAGGCATTGCCAGTTATCTCTGATCTGTGAATCATGTACGAAGAGCAGAATACATTCACTTACAAAAATTTAATCAGTAAAACCCCACGTTGTGCCCTCTAACATTTTTTTGCTCAGTCTGTAATGTATAGTAACTAGATTTAGTCAAACAAGTGGAATTCAGCATTTAGAAGAGTAGCGCGTCCACAGAACCTGCTGCTAAGCAAAAGCAATAGGTGGAAGAGCACTACTGAAATTCCGGCATTCTTGAAAGTCTTATCCCAAAAGTTTTGATTTCTGTCTCAAAAGTCAGAACTGAAAATTGTGCTATTGAAACACAAGATGAAACTTTGTTGAAGGAAGACAAGAAATGGGTTCATTTCTCTGTCTGCTCTAAGTAGCCCATTTTCTTAACACTTGAAGTGCTTCATCCATGTCTATGCCCAGGATCTGCAAGACAGAAGTTTTATTACTTTGCCATTTCTTGAGAGGTTAAAATAAGTTGATAACTGGTATACAAGCATTTGTAAAGCAGGACTGTCAGATATACTCCTATTTCAGAAAGATTTAAAAAAACAAACAAACAAACAAACAAAAAAGACCCCAGAAAATAAACCTACAGAAAACTCTATTATGGATCTTTATTATAACATTCTGCAGTATTTTCAGGTGATTTCATAGGAAGTCTACATATAGGCTAAAATTCCATTTCAATTGTTTTTTCTGCAAGGAGAATTTCAGCTATCTACACACATATCTATGAAAACTATTTGCAAACTACTATAGTACACTTATATTTTCCATGATATGGACTTATGTTTTCCATGATATTTCAAGCCAGCGACCGAGTTCAGCACTATGAACTGCATACTTACTTTCCAAGTTCGCACTGTATTTCAGGTAGAGTAGTTGGCAATGGTTTCTCTGCAATCAACTTCAGTGCATACCAAAACTCTCCAACCACATCTGACACAAATATGACACTAAAAACAGATACGTAAGCTTAATATGACTCAGCTTTTGTACAGACAACTAAAAATGTACAGATAAAAATTAAGGGAAAACGAAATGACTTCAACACAATAAGTTCTTCAATTAGCTACCAGTTTTCCTGGAACACTTCTTGACGGTATCTGAATTCAACTACCAAATCTAATATCTACATTTACTGATACAACAAAACCTCCTTCATCTTTCTTAACTTTTTGACATAAAAAGTTGTTTGTTGGGGTTTTTTTGGTTTTTTGTTTGTTTGTTTTCAAAAATAAAACTCAAAAGCTTTTCAACTGCTAACTTACAAGAGTAAACATAAATGTCATTTCAATGACACAGTACTTTCTTTCTAGCCATTTTGAACTCAAAGGACAAAATAGAAACAGTATTCACTGATTTTAAAAAAGAAACCTTTTTCAAATCTAGTGATGAAAACAGAGGAATAGATATAGACACATTTATATGAGCATGACAAACAGATATCCTTCAAAAGAATATTCAATATACTGCTTTGATACACAATCAAATGTTGTCATTACTGAAAATTGCTTGCTGCTAGGTGAGATACATACAGCAGAATATTTCTGTGACAGACATTCTAACACATTCCTTTCCTATTGCAGATTTCTTTTTTCTGTTTCTTGGGGTTTCGAGTAGCAGAGTCAGAATAACATTAAACCAAAGCGCTGTAGGTATATAAAAATGTACATGAAATGCACGATACAAACTCATGACCCCCTAAGGACCAGTTCTTGTCCCATATGATAGATAACTATGCCTGTTCCATGACTTTATGGTTCCAGACTATCCTCCGTGCCAACAGAGACTTTAAAGTGAGCATAAAACAGCTTAGGAAAGAATCATCCATCTGAAAAGGTACACCTGCCACAAACACCTTTATAACACTTTTTCCCAGTTGCTACCACAGCAAAGGAAACAGAGCATGGCTTCATGAAAAGAGATAATAGTGTAGATGTAATGTGGAAGTACTTCTGTCCAGCTGCAATTGTAGTCCTTGAGAGTTACTGAAATTTAAAGCATCTGTTAGACAGCTTTCCAGTATAGTACTGCATACTTATACTGAATATCTACAGATGTGCTTTATGTCATCTTTGCATATATTCCCCTAAGTCCCAACCTACCGTTCAGCTGAGCCCAAAGTTTTGCCAGTTAAAACAAACCTTTATTTTATTATTTGGAAATTCTGCACTCAAAAAATACCAGAAACATTATCTGATATGAAAAAAAATAGGTCTATTCTCATTCACAGCTTCTGAGTGCATAATTTCTACAAATTTCCACTGAAAAAATATTTTACAGAGTGACAGAAGTATTCTTTTTTATAAAACAGTATCACTTGATCACTTGAACACTGTATTGTACAATGATACCTGTCATTCTCATCTTAGGAAAAATCAGTACCAGCAAATTGAACAAAACTTTGAAATACAAAGATTATGGCTTTGTAAAAATCGGGGGTTTGAATACAGGTCACGGATGTCTGCTCTCATCATACAACACCACCCACCCTCCTCCCCATGCTCATACTTTTGCCAATCAATTGATATCATTGAAAAATAGGGAATTGTTTTTCAATCAGCCCTTCAACCAAATAATGCTTTTGTAACCGAACTTCAGGAAAATAGGCTTTGCAATCCTGCACTCTTCAGTTACTTGCTGAACTGGTTTAGATGAAACTAAGACTACGAGGTCATCTGTCTTTGTATTGGTTATTATCATACTCGCAGTTTTGTTGGGATTTTCAATGTAATGAAAAACTTGTAATTTAAAACCTCTCCATATTCATTTAGTAGATCATTGTTAATTCAGAGAAGATTTTGAAGGTAAATGGATTTATGTGAAGACCGTTAGAGGGTTCTTCACCCGGTTTAAGTTACATTGTTATAGTTTTGTTCATTCTCAGAATCAAAATTAAATCATGTTATTCCCTTTATGGAACTTAAAAATTTGCAAAACTAACAGCTCATTTGAAGTTTTCAGAGGCGATTTCTAATGTTATATACATTTCTAAAATATTTTTCACTCAATTCTGGTTAACTAGGATAACTATGGGTTATTATACTGCCTGTCAGTCAGGTTTTTCCCCTCAGACAAAAGCTGTTGTCTGGGATATAATATAGATAAAGTTGGGAAATTTTTAAATTCCATTTATTACCTTTTGTTGGTTTTTTAGGGCAAAAGCTACATCAAGTGACCAAGTTTTCAATGCAAGTAGTTCACTTATTAGTACAAGAGCCACAACCACAATTATCAAAACTCTACAATTTACCTTGCATCTGAAGTGCCAACAACAGCTGGGGAAAACTTCAGTTGGTATAAAAATGTTTGTTTGGGCTTAACAGTGAAAGATTTTTGTCCATAAAGTGATGGATTCTCCAGCACCACACTCAGCTGGAGACTTTTATCTGCAGGATTAGTGATGGGAATATCAATTCCAGCAGTATCCTAGGGAAAAAAAAAAAAAACCACCCACAAAATTAATTATAAGCCATTACATTTAAAGATCTTTCTCAAACAAATGTAAGATGCTTACTCATTACACTTACATGAATACAGGCTGCACCTTTTTTTGATGCATGGACTAACCCAAAGAAGAGAAGTTGCGGCAAGAGACATTTCAGCCAAAATTCAAATTGTAAACTCTTTAATTCCACAAAAAAGGAAAAGTTCAAGTCTTCACGGCCAGTCTGCATTCTAACAAGCTACTCCACCTTTCAAGATATGGCTGAGGCTTGCCAAAACACACTTTGAGGCAGATCTGCTGTAGTCTCAACCAGGAAAACCCTCCAAGCCATCTCCCAGCAGCCAAGCAGAGACAGTTAAAAATGTGCACTTTGCAAACTGGCAAGTGACTCAAGCCGAATTCTGCAGGATTTGTTCCTCTTAATTTTTAAGTTACATCATAATACTTGACATTAAAACACCAACACTACAATAAACATTCCCTCTCTCATTCCTTTCTGCCATTTCCCTTAATAGTGGTCTCCATATATTTCTGTTTAAATTCTATGAAGGACTATCTTTTCTTGACAACCTGGAAAACACAGCTACTATTAAAGATGCATATTAAATTGCAGTTACTATAATAAAAGGGAGACAAACTATGACCTGATTAGATAAATATGCATGTTTTACATGTGGAACACCTTTCAGATGAGCAGAGGTGGCTCACTCTGCACAGATGCTACATTGCATTCTTGAGCTGCTCTTGAAACATGGTTAGATATCAGCAGGGTTCCAGTGACCCCCTTCTCTGTAAGGTTAAAAATAGTGTAAATCCATCCTATGTACCCTATGTGTATAAATATGAATGCACTTTATGAAATGAAACGCTTTAAACAGACAGGAAGGAATATACTAATGAAGGAAGTGCATCACAATTCAGGATGCATACCTGGAGTACAAAATACATATATCCTATTCATATATGTTCATCTATATAAAACATGAAAAATTCAAACCCAAATATATATATATTTATTTCACTGTATCTATATTTACCTCTATCCCTATTTTTCTATCTTTCCTTTGCTCTAATCAAGCAGTTTCTTTCAAAATGCAGGGTTGGTTTTTTTTTAAACATATAGTAATTTGGTTCTCACAGCAAAATTTTGCCATATACTTTTATTTTGTGAAAAGTAAATAATTCAAATTGCAAAACAAAAGGAGAAAAAGATAAAATGTCTATTAAAATTAATAATATACTAAAAACTGCACAAGAAATACTTTACAACCCAACACACATCTGCCTCACTGTGCTTTGGGACTGCTTATGATTTGGTAAATTTCTATAAATTTACATTTATAGAAAATAACTACTGGAACACACATAAAACACATTTAACGTTCTACAGCTGGCAAGATTACACCAAAAATTTAAATCATTCAAGTGCCTTGTATCAGTAAGATGGGATTTAAATTGGCCATAAAATATTTTAAAGCTCAGATTAATAGCTTTTACTGGTATAAACAAACTTATAAATGTATCTACCATTTTATTGCTAAAGGTTTCATTACAATTTTATAGTAAAACATCTACATGCTGTGTTGAAGAAATATTTTTACGGTGAAAAAGAAATATTGGACTGCTTATTAGGAAAAAAGCAGCAACTATCAAAGAAACCTTTGTAAGCTTGTACACAAAGGAGATTCTCTATTGCCAACATTAGCTTAACGTAAAACAGTGTTCTCTTGACAGTATACAATGAATGCATAGCATTATGTATCTCCCTGGAATTTCCCAGGAAATTTCCCTGGAATTGCTATATACATTTCAAAGATCTGCTGCTTCATGGATGGTAATAAGAGCAGATGTATATTTATCAACTGAATGTACATGTATAGTACATTTCTAGGCCTTAATGGTTTGTTATGGAAGAACAGTACTAGGATAAACAATAAAACATCCATGCAATTGCTAAACAGTACTAGGATAAACAATAAAACATCCATGCAATTGCTAAGAGCATTATTTTTCCTGAAAGTACCATCAGAAAGAACGCAAAGGAGTAACATCATAGGCAAATTCCAAATGCATTTGTAGTCATTAATTTAGATACACATTTCAGTACTGTATTTTTAGAAACATTTTGACAGAGGAAAAATGTAAATGTGTAAAAAAGAAGAGAATTAATCCCATTCCTCAAACTGTTTCTTGTACCAAGACTGTTAGTGGCCAAGACAGAGACATTCTGGTACAATATATCATGCTTTTATTCCTTTAGAACCTGCTGTGATACACTTCTTGTCCAGTGCAGGTCATTTATAAGATAGCATTTATTCCCTGTGGAACTTGAAAAAAAAAATTGACCATTTACACTTTATCCTGCACTGATAGCCTGAGCTTATGCATAGGTGTAATACTCTGTTATCAAGATTTTGCTTCAAAATATACTCATCATCATCACTTGATCATTTGTGATATTATAGTTGTTTGCTGAAATATTTTCCTGACATATTTTATACTAAAGATTTTCTCATCATCCCAATTCTCTATATCCTTCTTTTAGCAACTGGACCTAAAGGATTTAAGTCCAAAATATGTAATTTTACATTTTATGAATGTATACACTGCACTGAACTACGAACTAACCCCCCTCTAACTTTGACAAGGTAGTTTATAGGAAGATGGACCCAGTCTAAAATTACTGTGCATAGTCATCTTCTTTGTGTTCAAACTCCAGTAATAATCCTATTCTAACAATTATCAGGTGTCAATAAAAGCACTATCTGGCCAAAGTTTCTAAGAGATAACTACACTTCTTAATGCTTTAGAATAACTGTTTTCAATTAAAATCCTTTTTCATTAAGGAGAATACATTAACTCCACATTTGTTTAAGGCCTTCCCAGTACATGGACCTTGAAGAAAAAAGCATTTGTACTTGCTCACAAGTTTTCCAGGTTATTGCTATAGAAGCAAGTTTTCAAGTCAGGTAAGTGGTAAGAATATTATTTTGATAATCCTAGTGAGATAAAGCAGAAGAAATTCTTCCCTTTCTAGATCCTTGTCCAAATCATTATTTTAGACTGACAAATAACAAGTGCCTTCTTTCTCTGTGCCGCACCTAATGACAAGCAGGAACGTTGCTTACTCAAAGATCGAACTTGCAATGGTCGCAATGCCCTTGAAGAAATAGATCTTGGCCTTCTAACTACCCCAGCTCAAAATGATCAGAGCTTTCAATGTCACCATCAGCGTGTCTATATGTCAGTGGTAGGAGTTAAGCTAGAGTCTCCTTTTGTATCCTTTTGTATTGTTATCCATTTCCTTTTCTTGGAACAAAAGAGGCTCAAGCGAGTGGCTCAGCAGAGTCCACTACAGAGTTTCAGGGCCATGCTGAGCACAGTTCAGCCTAGTTTGGTCAAATTAGTGGTAGAAATCAGAGATGGCTCTTGAATTGCTTGACGCAAGCTGATTCCGACACGCATCTCTCCTCATCATTGCTCCTCTCCACACTCACTTCTAATCCAGACCCACAAGTCCACACTCAGCTGCGTCTTTCTCCCATTGATCACGCAGACACATGGAAATCCCAACGTCCTGTGTCTTGTGGGGGTGAGTCCTTGCAGCTTCATAGTCACGTGTTAGTTAATGGAGCAGATCTTTGTGAAATGAATGATCTCCCTCACCACACAATCCCTTTTTTTCTTTTTTCTTTCCCCCTGTCTATGATGTAAACTAACTGCCAAGATAACCCTCTCCTTTCCACATTGGGATATGATGACACAGTATCACAGCATTGCCATACCTTGACACTGTATTTTCCCATTCTACGTGGCATATTTTGCCTTACAAAATATCAGCTTGCAAAAAGGCACCAACAGTTAAGTCTCTATTAGAACAGCAAATTGAACTACTTGAAATCCAGGACTAAACACCTTAAGAAAATTATATATTTGTAAAACTTGCTTAAAAGGAATCCATTCTTATCACTATTACAGTATAAGAAACTAACTAGAAGAAAAAAATGGGCACAGTACATTTAATATCAGAGGCTAGTAGTGCAATGAATTTCAGGTGTGATTTATGTATAAAAATCACAGCAAATTGTATTTCTTTTAGCTGAAATACGTATTAGTGCCTAAGTAATAATGCCCTAAAACAGAACACAGAGATGATCACTTCATAAGTTATTACAATAATTCTAAGCTCACTGACTAAAAAATACTCCATTGTTGACCTCTTGATAAGGACGAGACATCGTAGTAAGCAAACAAACTGGGAAGACAATGTTTTGCAATAGATGACTGATAAAAATGTCTTTCTCAAATTGAAGGAAAGGAGGGGACTGAAAAAGCATGTTATTATGTAGACTCTGAAGCTGTCTATGACGTCCTCAGCTCCACCAAAAGAAATCATTCACATTGAGAAACCCACACCAAAGTGATATTACAATAATTTGTAACACATATAGGAAAAGCTAATGCACTAAACAATATGCACATATCTGGACTTCCATGCATCCTAGTTTTGTCCATCTGTATGATGTTCCTGGTTTGGTACAGATAGATAGAAGTAATTGCAGGAAAGACTTCAGGTGAATTACAAGAGAAATACTATATTAAGATAATTCTGAAAAACATACCTGACAAGGGGATACAGACTGACTCATAGTCAAATTAAATATCCCAAATTCCCATAACTGAGGAAGTAATAACTATGTTTATATCTTAATGAATATTCCTTTGCATTTGAAATCAAGGCATCTGACTTCATATAGACAGAAGCTCAATAATTCTCCATCCTCCTGAGACCACAGGCAGATTTTCCTTTTCAGATCAAGCAGTGTGAGATGAAGAAAATATCAGTTACAGCTACTTTTCACCAGCCTCTGTACTGAAGGATGGCACTTTCAGCAATCAGCTCAGTTGCCTAAGCCACCATGTACAGTAACCTGGCTTATAAAATCTGAATCAGGTTTCAGAGCACTACTAAAGAAATATAACAGTAGGTCAATTTTTTTTCTATTACCACAGACAATCTGGAAGGAGATATCTGCCACTGCATTAATGTAACAATAGACCACATTCATCTTCGGAGGATTTTACAGGAATATAATTTACATCTACTTTGTCAACAACATTTTTGGGAAGCATGACTCAGCAACTGACAGATTTCAATACAGCTCCTATTCATCATTTTTATAGGTCACCTTGCTGTGCAGATACATGTAATATATGAGGTGCCGGTGATAGAAAACATAGTTTGAACCAAATCAGATGCATTTATAGTCCTTCTTTAGTAGGACTATTTTGGATGACGACACTTCACTAAATCCAGACTGCATCTCTCAAAAAAGAGACTTTTCTCTTTTTTTTCAAAATGTCCGATGTCCTTCACAGACTGTCATATCCACATGCCAGAACAAAATACTTAATGTCAGTATCATTCAATAAAAGCACTAGAAAGTGCACCATTACTAAGTTAGAAATGAACTGCTCTTAGATAATGAAGTCAGGTGAGCTATCAGTTATTACTGACAGCATTTTCAGAGAGCCAGTTGTGTTTGGCAGAAAGGTAATATGCAATTCTTCTTCAAGAAGAATTGTCAGGATACAGAGATACTTATCCAAAATCAGCCTCAGAATAGTGACAATCACCATTTATAACTCATCCTTTCTTTCAGGGAAGTCAAGGAGACGTAACATTTAGGATCCTGTCAGTTCCCAAATAGCTTCTGATATACCAGGTAGACAATTAGCAAAATGTGTTTTTTTCAATCATTTCCTCTCAGATCTAGACTAAGTCTTACCCACAGAGATCTTTGTGAATGTCAGTCAGGTTAAGTATTTAAGCAAATTTTTGTCACTTTCTTAGTTACCAAAGAAGTGTGCCATTATCCCTCGACCTTGAATGTATTCATAACTATGAAGTTTAGCTCCTGAGCTAATTGCATCTACTCATATAATGTTACAACAAACAGCCACAATTATTTTCTGCTGGTCTCACTGATTTGTTTTCAAGTGCTATATGAAGTTACAATAGTGCCATAGATTTATAATTCCAGTAGATTAGAACAGACTTTGTAAGGCTTGGAGTGTGCTGACGATTTCTGCATATACATAATGAAGTCAGCAACTGAAACAACAGAATTAGTTCTAGGAACTTATGCTAACAGCATTTAATTTATCCTATTAGACACTGAAGCTGATATTTGCATCATGGGCATACTGTCCTGGATTGAAAAATTGATGTGGTGAGGTTAAAACCCCCTCTATCATGAAACTACAAACATGACAAAGAAATGTCAGTGAAATGCTGAGATATCAGCTCACTCAGAATTGACCAGGAAAAGGCTATGATCAGCACTGCCCATGCTGCCATGCTTCCATGACTTTCAGAAATACTTGGTAAAAATAAACTTGCAACCACCCATCAGAACCTAATGGTGCTGTGGTAGAAGTAATGAATAATTATTACAATACTTCCATCAAACATAATAACTCCTGATACACATGTGGAAGCAAATATTCTACTATGTGCCTGTAGTCCCAGCTCATGCTGATATGAGCTAAATAAAAGTACCTCTTTACTTTTTAAAACGAGTAAGCAACCCTAACAATATTTCATTTTATTGAGATTTCATTTATTTCATTTTATTACCATAGTAGTGAGATAATTTCCATCTCAGCTACACCACCTACCATCAAGTTACTCAATCAGCAGAGATGAAATACTAATCAGTTTGACTGTCTTAGATCTTTCACCTACTGTAACTCTCTTATTCTGTAGGTCAAAAAAATATTTTTAAGGAAGCATGTTTCTTTGCAATTTTGAAGACTGATACTGTAATTATCACTGGCAGAAAACACACAGAGGTAGAGATAATTCTAGAACAAAACTGAAATTGTCAGAGTTTGTACTGAGAATAACTTTTTTCCTTAATTTTAAAAGAGTAAAAAATTACAAATAAGTTCATATTGACAGGTAAAGTGTCTCAGATAAAAACCTTCTTTTCACAAACCCTAGGCACTTTTTTTTTTAAATCCAACTTTTATATTTGGTATATCTCTGAAGTCTCAGGAGTCAGAGAGCATCAGTATTATAATGCAAAGATAATTTCTTAAATGCTCATAGCTTGTCTGAAAGCAGAAATATATATAAATCTGAAGGAATAGTCTCTACAAGAGTTATCTATTTCTATGCCTTACTATGACTTAAAAGATCAGATAAACTTAAAAAAGAAAACATCAGTTGCCCGCCAAAATTAGTTGTTGCTCCAAGCAAAGTTAACTTTTAAGTCCTTGAAGTTTGCTCACAGATTACTGTCTCACATACCACAACAAATGTTACACTATTAATTTTGCCTTCTATATATCACATACTAGAGGTATCTGTTATTAGCATTTGTCCCACACTTTCCCTTAGTATTTATCCTAAAAAAAAATTAATGCAAGTTCACTATGTCACAAGCAATGTTTATTAATAATATTAACATCAAAATATATTTTATTATTGACGGATACCTGTTACTAGAACCTCTGAAAGTGTTAAAATCAGAGCGGTCTGAACCAAGGCCCACTCTCACACTTCTCTGGGTCTCTCTACACAGTCTGAGTAGTTCTGCTGTCACCCAGAAAGCCATCTCTCCCTCTGTATGGGGCAGTATGGGAAAGATGTGGAAGAAAGTGCTTATTAGGGAACCACGGACTTATGAGTAAGAATATAAAGCCCTTTAAATACTGATCTCTCCATATGCCTGTGTGCTCAGTTTCAAGCACCTGGCAGATCATCTTGTGAGGGAAAGGACTGCTGTCACCTGAAATACGCTTTTTTTGGCATATCCATTTTTCTGGACATGAGACATTATTTCATCCTGTATCTTTTATAGAGTAGAAGGTATCCTCCTGGGATTAGAATTTTAAAACTTGGGTAAATATCAATGAAGTGTTTCCCAATTGTTTTATTCATCCTACAGTCACCATCTGTTGTGTATGGATCACACAGAAAAAACTGTTGCATTCATTTTTCTAGAGACTGCCAAAAATGAGGAGGTTTGAAGGTTGCAAAGAGCTGGAACCAGTAACGGAAACACCCTGCCCATTCTTAGATCTGCATGTAAACATCTTTGCTAAGTGTGAAGACTGTGACAGTAATCTTTTAAAATCACCACTGAAGAGCGCAGAAGCAGTGCAGCAGTGGCACAGATCTGGGAGCCATTACAAATGGCAACAGTGGCACAAGTTTCATCTCAGCAAGAAGAACTCTTGTGGAAGTGGGGGCGGGCAACATATGTTTCAGAGTTGCATTACCAACTTCTGGGTACTCATGTGACTGTCAGGGACTTGAGAGAAAGTAAGAAAGATTTGGTAGAGAACAGACAAAACTGATGTCTCCACACTTATGTGGAAACCAAACTCAATCCCTTCCAGGCATTTGGTTTTATTAAATCAGAAACTAATAATTCACTGTCCAAAACAGACTTTCTCCTCTGGCTTATCTCCTGCTGTACAGATCCTGCTTGGAGCTCACATATTAGTTACTTCCTCTCAAGACAGCCAATACTGTTTTCAAATATATGAATGGATTAGAAAGTCTCTTGACTCAGTGAACCAGCAATATACACTTAGAATTTTCTCCATTAAATAGTCAACCCCTAAAGAGTAAGTGTGCTCAAAGCAATAACTGCCAGCCTTTTAGACATTTTACATAAAAACTTAAGAATCTGCTTACTTCTTGACCTCTACATAACACTTGAATAAATCCATTAGATTGTTTTCAAGGCAAAATAACTGTTACAGTCCATTTTTTCCTAAACAATCTGTAACAATCAACATGGATTTGTCAGCTTAAATTTGGCCTCTGTACTACTATTGTCCATTGGGAAATCCACAGTAAATACCAAAGTAAAATACAGCAACCAAAAAGTAATTTTTAAAAATTGTTACAATGTTGTCAATTGCTGAAGATACTTAACAATTATCAATTGGTAAAATTAAAAATTCTGGTTGTTTTCTCTGCATTTAGATCTAAAAATACCTGCAAATGTCCAAAAAAACTCATAGTAATCTGAAGTGTTATTTAATTAATTAATAACGAATATTCACAAACAAATTGTAACTTGGCTTTTCAAAGCTTCCTGCTTTTTCAGATGGTTCCTTTGAACTGTTAAAATTCTTTGTAAACTATCCTTTCTAAATCCCAGAAAAATACATAAATGAATAATTACTGACTACATATTCACTACCTCTTTCCATATGAAATGTGCAGTGATAATTTTTACTCCACATTTCTCTCCAATAACTTTTGCTGGAATTTGTTCAATAGAAATATCTGCTGCAGGGAACCAATTGTATGACCTTTAGGTTACTTTTATACAAATATTTCTGGAGTTTAAATTAGTGTAATCTCTGTGCTCACTGAGACTTTAGCTTCTCTTTAGTTTTCTAAGAGTTCAGTTACAGTGACTTTCACATAACTTTATACCATTAATTGAAATCAAGCAGCAAATTCATTTCAAAAAGGCTGAAGAACAGTCTTCAGACAGTAACAGACACTGTTCCCTCCTTTCTAGTAGGGATGGTGATTCAGCAAGCGCCAGAGAGAAGTTCATATTGTCACAACTACATAGTCATTCCTTACTCTGATTGAAATAGAAGAAAGATATGGAATCCTCTTTCACTAGGTCAAACCATCTAAAATTGGTAGGGTTTTAGCCCAGAGTAAAAATGTCAACTAAAATTGTATAATGTAAACCAAGTAATTCCTGAGTTAACTGCAGTTTACAAACTTCAGCACAGCATCTGTTTTTTTAAAAAAAAATCCATACTCAACTAGTTTTATATACTTACTTGAATTTCCTCATTCAGATGTTGTTCAAGAATGTTTGTATGGATGGATAAACTTGTGGATCATTGTAATGATGCCATTTAATTATCATGTGCTGTTTCAAAAGCTGTGCATACTATCCATAGAAATCCAGTAGAAAAGAACAGATAGCTGCTCCAGGCAACTATAAAGATAGTATTTGAATGTCCCTCTAGCATTTTTAAATAGTATTCTGATCACATTAACATTTTGGAGAAGCAGGGATATTCCTATATTTTTTGAGAGCAGCAGTACCCCTCTCAAATTAGTCTTAAGTAAAAGATACAGCTTCCTGTTAACGCAGATGGAAAGACTTCATAGGAATGGAATAAATAATTAAAATTCTTTCTTCCTTTTTCTTCATATTCCACAAGAAAAGCAGTGAGTTCTGACTACTCATTAGTTCACATAAATCACTGAGGGGAAAAACAGTGGTAGTACCACCAGCTTTCCTGGTAACTCGTAAAAAATGGCAGTACAGGTTTAAAGGTTATACTTCTGCAGAAAAATTCACAGATCATCACTTGTAAAAGCCTCCAAATATAGTTTGAAAAATTGTACTTAAGATAACTACATTTTTTTTGAGAAATTCTCACTGCTCTCTTTCAGGTTCCTCTCACTGTTATTCTAAAAAAAACCAAAACAACAAATCCACAAAACACAAAAAACCAACCCTACAGACCATATATACAACCATATTTTGTCTTGATCTGAAAATCTAGCACAAGTTTCACTGATTAGAGAGATGATCATTACAGAGGTATATCCAAGGGAACAGAGTTCAAACTTTTCCTTTCAGTGACGTTACTTTAATATCTAATTCACTAAGCTATATAATCTGTATTCCAGATACCATCAGTGAGTGAATTTTTAGAAACAACTTCTTCTGTTGACTTGTTGTGTTTAATGGTTGAGATAAAACCCCCTCGTTTTGATGCATAAGCCACAGGGCTGGCAACACTAGTTATGGACCAAGTGACATAGTAGTTTAATTATACAAGGTTACTCCCTTTCTTCATTTCACAGTTATTTTTCATATATATGATCACTTATCTAGTGTAGATGAAACACCCCTCTAATTACTTGGTTTCGATCTAACTTACTTTTTTTTTCAATGGCTCTTAGTGACAGCTCAGCTGTCATTTTGTGATCTACATTAGCTCCCTGCTGTTACATCACAGAAGTGATTAATGTGTCTGCAGGGAAGAGAGGAGGGGTTTCACAGATACTATATATTTATCAAAACTTTCACTCACATCGTAATAATTCTAATAATTTATCCTCCTTTTGATAACTCCTTTTTTTTTTTTTTAATGGGCTATACAAATATGTTCTAGTCCGAATTATTTGCCAAATTGCTTTTAGATAGAGTGATTAACAATTACCAAGTTCACAAATGTCTTTTTCTTCCACAAACCATCTTCCAGGGTTCTTCTGCAGAATGTTACTTTTTATGCTACCAATTTTTATGAAAGCACATTCTAAAAACTGGTCTTAGGGCATGGTTCATAACTTTGGGTTACTCAGTTTCTAAGAATACTATCCAGCTACCAGTAATGTGTAACAATATTAAGATTACAGTTTAGCTTAAGATTTATGAAAAATTAATGTACCACAGTGTCGTGGTTTAGAAAGGCCAGAGGGACAGTCCTTTGCTAACCACCTGGTGGGCTGAGGCAGGGACAGGGCGGGTTTCACTCACCACTTAAGGTCACGGGCAAGAAACCGACATGATTTGGGGAGAACAAAAAAAGAACTTAATTTATTAACTATTTACAAGCTTCTTTAACAAGAAGCAAGATACTGAGACAGAGAAACCACATCTTAAAAAGGCACTTCTCCCCCACCCCTCCCTTCTTCCCAAAGCCCAAAGGCTTTGTTCTGTACCTTCACCCCCCACCCCGGCAGCGCAGGGAATGGGGGGTGCAGTCAGTCCACCGCTCCTTCCTCCTCAGGGGAGGGCTCCTCACAGTCTTTCCTGGCTGCAGCGTGGGGTCCCTTCTCACGGGAGAGTCCTTCTCAAAAACTGCTCCAGCGTGAGTCCTTTTCCACACAGGGCCACAGCCCCACGATGGCTGCTCAGCTCCAGCGTGGTCTTTGGCTCCAAAGTTCCTACGTGGAGTCCTCCACGGCTGCATCTTCTCATGGACAAACCGTGTGTCACCATGAATCTTCACCACGCTGCAGGGGAGATTCCGGGGGCACTTCTTCCTCTTGACTTCCCTTCACTGACCGAGTGTCTGCGTAGCCGTCTTTCTCAAATCTTGCTTCCCTCTCCGCTGAAGGTCTTTCATCAGCTCCTGGGAAAACAGACTCTCGGGCAAGTCGTGGCAGAGTCTTGGGCTATGGCAGGTCGGTTCGCAGAAGCCGAGCAGGTGGCTGTACAGCCTGACTGGCCCGTCCAAGCCCGGCCCTGCCCGGGGCCGCACCAACCCATTGTTCTGTGCTCTCTCTTAAATATGTTATTGGCAGAGGTGCCGATTGGCTCAGCCCTGGCCTGGGGTGGGTCCAGCCTGAAGCTGGGAAACTTCCAGCAGTTTCTTCCAGGGGCTAGATCAGTAGTGCTCCTTCCCCCACTCCCCCCCCCTGGCTACTGAAACCTTGGAGCCAGGGGTGGGGGTGAACTCTTAGCAGTCACTTACAGCAGCCACCACTGCAGCCCCTCCCTTGCTGCCAGCAGAGCTGGAGTCCAGGGAAACCTTTAGCAGCTACTTACAGGAGCCATCACTGTGGCCTCTCCCTGCTACCAGTCAAACCCACCACACAAAACCACAACACACAGCTATGAAAACAGTGTGCCACTGTCTTCAGCTACCAAGTTATATAATCACAAAATATTCTTAATTATATGCTTTTTATTTTTAATTTAAAAGTAATGAAAAAATAATAAAGGAGACACTTTTTAAATTTTAAATAAATAATAGAAAAATTAATAAAGGAGTAACTGACACGTAATTTAAATTCTAAATTGGATCTGCTTCAACACTGGTTGTATTTGTAACAAGCTCTCCACATTATACTTGTCTATTGACATAATGCAGTTCCCACAAAATACAAGCTCCTGTTAGAGTAAACATAACACAGTCTTTTTTTGACAGGAAGAGTTACAAAGCTTTGGGTGCTATGATCTATCTATAGCTGCGTGTAGCGAGTCACAAAAGGAGTAGGCACGTAGAGCAAAACAGTTGGTGGTGAGGAGGCAGTACACACACAGTACGAGTGCCTGTGAATGTTTTGCTTATGAGTAGTTCTATTTCACTCCCATGAGCTTGAACACCCATTAATGGTTAAAGAACATTAGACAAACACCTGGAAAATGTTGTCCAGCTAAGTTACACACAAAAGAAATGCATTTCATGCACTTCAGGACTGCTTTGTGATATAAATGAAAGTGCAGTAAGTGGGGATGATCAGGAGAGACACCCAAAAACCATGCTGTTGCTGTGAACAGAAAGGCTAACACAGATGCATCACTCCTTGTCAGTTCCCTTTAAGTAATTCAACAAAAGAGGCAGAGGTGCCAGGGAAGAGGCATGATCTAGAGAAAACTAACACAACTTTTGTGCAATCTCTTATTGTTGTGGCCTTCTGTAAAACAGTTACAGATTTAAAACAGACTGACATCTCCCACAGATGGCTTTTACCTCTACAGTCCCTAAAGCATGATTCCCAAGTGCTAAAGATCAGACATTATTTTTGAGGGGAACCATTCCTTGAGCCAATATATCACATGAGAAGAAAAACAACACTGAGTTGGCAAGGATGCTACTTCTAATCTACAGCTTATAAATCCATTAGAAGGCAAAATCATTTCTGGAGATGGGTAAGAAAGGTTTGAGGGGTAGATCCAGCAGTAGTAGGAATCCCATGCTGCTATCCATCCTTCCTTCTCAGTCTACCATCTAAACAAGAGAGTGCAATTTTGGGAAAGGAAAAGGATGTCTCCTCTCTTTATACAGTAGGCTACATTGTGCTAAGATCAATCCATTTCCAAATTGAGCTGTTCCTTATCTGTTTTCTGATTTGCATTTCCAGACCTAGTTGATAATAGGTGTGCTGCTTCTCTCTTCCTCTTAGAGTTGTAGAACAATTTAGCTATTGACAAGTGAACAGCATTCTTGTGATCAACAGAAGTTATGGTTCCACATGCTAAATCACAGACTCTTTCTTGTAATCATATATGAGAAAAAAGGCACAGCTTAAGTTTTAGAATTCAAAATTAATTTGAAAGGCTGTCAGCTACTGATGAATAACAGCCCGATTTAGCCTATGCTAGTGCTATCTAGAAGTCACAAACAGAGTAAAACCCACAGAACTATTGAAATATACTTTAGAATTATTTTTAAAGTGTACATTTTAAAATACACTTCTGCATCCTGTACCATGTCTACTGTTGCTGGTTTATTTATTTGCCTTTGAGATCCATTAGACTGCCACAGGCTGGTCTTGACAAGACAAAATGAAATAAAAATACATTAATGCTTTCATGAAAGAAAAAACAATAAATTCCTGGGCAGACAATGATCAGAGAGGGTACTTTCTCCCTTTTTCCCTGAACTAGCTTTTAGTTGATCTCTTTTAATAGAGTTGGCGATCTTTGTCAGCGTGAAATGCAACCTGGAATTTGCATTGGTGGAGGGGGAGGCCAAAGCTGCCAAGTCTCCAACATCAATCTCCCTTACATCATGCAGAACAAAACAGAACTTAGAGGGATTTTTTTAAAACAATGGAATAGGTAATGAGGCCTCACAAATCCAAACTTTCCTTAGTGGAATTATTTCCATCACAGTGATACAGAAATGTTTATACATGTAGCACAACTGATAGAGTTTCAATGACTGTGGGGAAATGTTCTCTACAGGCCAGCAGTGACAACTGCCAGAACTGGTTCTCAGGCTGGACTGAAAGGCAAAGGACACCGACAAAAGACACGTACTTTGAATTTAGATTGATTGCTTTCATTATGACATCCGGTAAAAAGTAGAGTTTGAAGCTCGGCAGTGACTGATGAAGGTATAAGGTAAGGTTGGAGATGTTAATTATAAGCAGTGTTAGGATTGACCAGGTTATTTCAGTATTAACAATACTTCATAATATCCTTCCTCTGAAAAATAGGTTTATCATCTAAGCACTCATAAGGGTTCCCCTGTTTACCAAGCTTTAACAATCAAGGCGGGCAGAAATCCTTCACAGCTAGAATGCATCTTAACAACCTTTCCAGGCTTCACCAATTGATGTAATTTCTATTAACATGCATAGATCTTAGAAATAAAACTGCATCTGGCTAATTCCCCTCTATGTCAGTAAGGTTCTTCTCATTTCTGGAATGGTGATGAGTGGATTTCAGAGTGTTCAGGGCCTGGATTAGAAAAAAACTATCCAGACCAGCAAGCTACATGGCTTACAACATGAATAACTGCAACTCCTTTATAATCTGGTTGATGTGTTCATTGAATGAGTATATTGTCTTGTTTCTCTCAGAGATGTAATATGTGGTTGTAGTCAAAACATTAGGTATTCAGGCAAAATAAAAAATTACCACTATTGTCAGAAGACAAACTGTATGTGGTTGACAGTACAACAAAATTTATTGTAAGTACTCAATATAAAAGCAGGTAGATTATTTATTTTCATTTAATAAAAGGCTGCAAAATATACTTAACTGGTTATCATGTGTTTCTTTAAGGCCACTTATGAGACGAAATATATCAGGAATCTTGATTCATCCATCTATTTAATCAGAATATAACAATGTAGACACATTTTTTTATTAGAGAACTAGTTTCCCTTCTCAAGATTTTTGAGCTGTTCTGTGGACATTCTCAAGTGTATGATATATATATATAATGAATCATTCAAAGAAAATGCAAGATGCATTTAAACTACACAGCAGTCCACTGAAAAATTCTGTCTCCTTGAAGACTGAGGTTCTAATCCCTAGCCTCTTCACAGTTCTCTATGTGACACTATTACCACCATCATGTACAAAGATCTATGTTTCACATAACTAAGCTAATGTATCATTCTTTTCTACACTTATATACATGTTTATAATAAATAATTAGTGTTTTAAGAATTCAGAAGAAGATCCCCTAATTATTTAGAAGACATAGTAAAAGTGATCTGAAAACACAGAAGATGAAGACTACATATAGGAAAATTAAAGTACCAGTATTCCACAAAATCAAACTTGGCTTAGCTGGACCCTCCTATGAGTTCAGGATCTCACTCACTGCTTAGTCTCCCTGTCCTCCTTTCAATAGTTGAAATAAAGTTAGGAATAGGAGAGGGATCTACCTATAAAAAGTAAAGCCTTCTCACACTGTACTACCAGCCCTTGTGCTAGGAGCTACACTTAGGTCTTGGCCACTAGAATCTTCATTCCCACGCTGAGAAATGTTTATAAGTACTGCTTACAGTTTCCTGCATGTCAGGAAGATCAACACTGTTTTAAACTCTATAAATGTTTGCCATGCCCACACTGGGCAGTAAAAGATGAGGAACTGAGGGAACCTCACATGAGAATTACGCTCCTTTCTTCAAAGTAAAAGGTACACTCTTACTTGACAAATTAAATTCTTCCTCTACAAAAAGAAAAAAGGAAAAATCTCCTCTTTTATTTGTGTTTTACAATCAAAGCTTCACAATTCAATATTCACTGTAATACTTCCCAACAGCAATTGGAGGTTATGAGTAAGACAGATGGCTTGATTCTTGAGAATGCGACAAATAATGATGTTTTCCTAACGCCACTTCTAAGATTTCATTTAAATGGTTCGTACATTCAAGTACTGGCATCAAGAAAATTTGTCATAGATGAACTTTTGATATAAGGAGCTGCTGTGCTATGAAACACTTTAAAAGATCAGTGGGATTTAGCAGTTCTCACTAATTTTCACCTATTTTTAAATGTCATAAATGGAAATCCAATTTTTTATGTTGCAGTGGATTTTTTAAAGTAGTAAAATTTCTAATCTTAAGGTATTGCCCATTTATCTCATCACTGCTTTGACTTATATCAACTGATAAGAAACTGAAAAGGCTAACGGGTAGAGCTAAGTTTTGAAAGCTTGGTTTTCATAGGCACACTTCAAAATGCATCAAGTGAAAGAGTTAGAGGACAACCACTGCTAATAATAATAAGTTTGATCTTTTTTTTTCTTTTTGAAATAAATATTTTTGGAGATATATTACAATAGTAAAATACGCAGGTCCAAGTGGAAAACATAAATGAAGATGACTACCCTACCTTGGAAGAGAAATAATTCCGCATAAATATATAGAAGTCTACAAAATCATGAGTATCACGGAGAGACTGGATAAGCTTTAACTGTCCACTGACTCCTGTAATTTAAGAACTAGGGGGCATCAAATTAAAGTAAAGAACACAGCTAAAAATATAGGCAATGGTTCCTAGATCATGGTCAGTAAACACTTCAAATTCAAAGTCAAAGAAGGTTATGGATACTAAATGTATAAATAAGTTTAAGGATAGACATGGCAGGTCAGAAAAAAGCCTGAAGAGAAAACTCTTAAAAGCTGTGAAAGTACAATACTATATGCACATTCTCTTGCTTTTTCCGTTGACATTTCCGACCACCACTGGAGAAAAGTCCAGGGTTCTTACCATAGTTTTAGACCAAGGTCTGAACCACTCTATTGAACTCTTTATAGGTGATGCCTGGAGAGTTCAGTGAGTTCAGAGTTTCAGAGAGTCCAGTCAGTTTCAGAGAGCCCCACAAAAGAAGTTAGAGGAATGACAACCAAACACTTACCCTTTTATGGCCTAAAAGATAAATATTGAGGCTGTGACTATTTCGTGTTATTCAGAAATTATATAAGGGTCTGAAATTAGAACACTACTTGTCATCTCTTTGCTCAACTTCCAAGTTATGTATCTGCCTCACCAGAAAGTAAAAGTGTGGTTTATATGTGACTACTCTACTTCATAATTTCACCATTCATTTTAAACTGATTTTAGATTTTTTTAATATTTTTATTATTCAAACACTGTATTGACCTTTAAAGCATTGTATCATACCATGCAATCTGTGGAGGGCATTCTAGTGGCCACACGGACAACAAAAAAATTAACCCTAATTGAATCTCCAATTGGTCTCCAAGACTTGAGCTACAGTCAATTGAACGGAGCTGGCAGGTAGACCTACATGTTTCTTCAAAATTCTCTGCATTCTTCAACAGAGGATTCCTTTTGCAATATCAGCTGATGTCCACTGCCTCAGGCCATCCATAAGGGTCAGAATATCTACAGAGTTACAAACTCAGTTTGAACCCTGACACACATCTCTTGCCACCCCTTCTCATATGGTATGAACTATCATCCTGTCACAAGCATTACATTTCAGATAGACACTCATTTATGAAGCACAAAAGTCTGAGTTAGCCTAAAGCATTTCCAAACCTTAAACACAGAACTGGAATCTGCAAACAAATATATTAATCAAAGTCTTGTTAATGTCTGTAGCACTTGTGGCAGCCAGGTGGCAAATGTCGGGATGATCCCACACTGTCCACTGTTCCTGGGATGCCCACCAGCCCTCACCTCCGTGGGGACTCCCTTGCTGTGTGTAGGCTGGTAGTCAATGTGGCCATATGTCTACCATTAAGAAAAGCAAGACATTAATATACACCTTGCTCATTTCAAAACTCTGTCCTCCGCTGTAGTCATTTTCTGATGTTTCAGAAATCTGATCAGTTGTGTAAGACAGGAAAAGTACTTTTGACATGCTGAGGATAAATTTGTATTGCATTTGACTATGAGATACAGCTATAACTATTCTCCAAAGGCAGTCCCATTATTATTTTAAATTAAATGTTGCTAATTCTTTTTTTTTCCAAGGGCCTGTATGGAAGAAGGCAGTCTCCGAGGTTAAAAAGAGATCACAGAATGTTAGAGATTGGAAG